>NC_034180.2:1799270-1974270 GCF_002021735.2 Oncorhynchus kisutch | reverse complement strand
AGTTGAGGATCTCTCACACACAACCCTCCTCAACCCTCTCTGTCTACCCTCTCTCTGTCCTTGTCGTCCCTCTCATTCCTCTTGACCCTCACCTCTCTCACCAATCTGGCTCTACTCTCTCTCCCTTTTCCCTCCCACCTCTTCCTTTCTCTCCTCTTTCATTTGTCCTCTTCCCCTCTCTCCTCACCTTTTCCTCCTCTCCAACCTTCTCACTATCCTCTAACCCCCCCCCTCTCTCAATTCAATTCAAGGGGCTTTATTGGCATGGGAAACATGTGTTAACATTGCCAAAGCAAGTGAGGTAGATAATATATAAAGTGAATATATAAAGTGAAATAAACAATTAAAAATGAACAGTAAACATTACACATACAGAAGTTTCAAAACAATAAAGACAATCCAAATGTCATATTATTTATATATATATATACAGTGTTTTAACAATGTACAAATGGTTAAAAGACACAAGATAAAATAAATAAGCATGAATATGGGTTGTATTTACAATGGTGTTTGTTCTTCACTGGTTGCCCTTTTCTTGTGGCAACAGGTCACAAATCTTGCTGCTGTGATGGCACACTGTGGAATTTCACCCAGTAGATATGGAAGTTTATCAAAATTGGATTTGTTTTCGAATTCTTTGTGGATCTGTGTAATCTGAGGGAAATATGTCTCTCTAATATGGTCATACATTGGGCAGGAGGTTAGGAAGTGCATCTCAGTTTCCACCTCATTTTGTGGGCAGTGTGCACATAGCCTGTCTTCTCTTGAGAGCCATGTCTGCCTATGGCGGCCTTTCTCAATAGCAAGGCTATGCTCACTGAGTCTGTACATAGTCAAAGCTTTCCTTAATTTTGGGTCAGTCACAGTGGCCAGGTATTCTGCCGCTGTGTACTCTCTGTGTAGGGCCAAATAGCATTCTAGTTTGCTCTGTTTTTTTGTTAATTCTTTCCAATGTGTTAAGTAATTATCTTTTTGTTTTCTCATGATTTGGTTGGGTCTAATTGTGCTGCTGTCCTGGGGCTCTGTAGGATGTGTTTGTGTTTGTGAACAGAGCCCCAGGACCAGCTTGCTTAGGGGACTCTTCTCCAGGTTCATCTCTCTGTAGGTGATGGCTTTGTTATGGAAGGTTTGGGAATCGCTTCCTTTTAGGTGGTTATAGAATTTAACGGTCTCTCTCTAACCCTCCCTCTCCCTCTCTAACCCTCTCCCCCCCTCTCTCTGTATAGCGGCCAACCAGAAGGAAGCCCTGAAGGCTCCACAGTCCTTCCATTTGAAGCAGGAACCCCGGGCAGAGGAAGAAGAGGTGCGGAGGAGCCCCCGGAGCCAGCCCAGCTACTCCTCCTTCTACCAGGAGCAGGGCGCGGCGCTGGGGGCCACAGGGCCAGCAGAGGTCACAGCAGACAGTGGGGGCCACAGGGGGACCCTGAAGGGACGCGAGGGAAGCCCCATGGGAAACAAGAACAGTCTCCTCAGCCAGGACATCAACTTCAAGGTGGCGTCGGAGCTGCTGATGAAGCTATCAGGTAAGGTAATGGGCTGTGGGTTGGGTGGGGTATTTGGTGTGTGTGTGTTCCGGGTTGGAAGTGATGTTTTTTGACAGCACAATACACACATTCACGGCCAATTTGATCATAAAAAAGAATTAGAACATAGTTGATGTTTCTCTATATAGGATAGTGCAAGTAGAGATTGGATTCAAATGAGCTCCACAAACCTTAACTTGACCTATGTACTGACAAGGCGTGCAAGTATTTTAAAACTCTACTCGGTGATCTCACACATCTGAGTATATAATTCACCCATGTTGATCTGGAGATTGCAGTGGAAGGGTAGTGACTGGGTCAACATGGTTACAGTTAGTGCCTTAAATCAGCCAATAGGAATGAATCAGTAGAGAGGTCAAAGGTGACCCAGGTCCCTGCCATGTAATGACATGGGTAAAACCATTGTACTGTGAAATGTTTATCTCTTACACTGAAACTCAAAGCTCTCTATTTTGGCACCAAAGCCTTTGTGTCCTCCCATGGTAATATCCAGGTCAAAGTCCTCTCTCAACACCTCTTCTCTTTCTCTCCCTCATGTGTATTCCTCTCCACTTCCATTTGTTTCTCTCTCTCCCGGTTTCTGTTCTCTCTCTTTCCGTCCTCCTCCTCCCAAGTTTTTGGGGTGGAAGATGGGCAGAAGGGTCAATTATTTTTCATGTTCAGTCAATATCCTTTTCCCGTCCTGCGGTCCCCCGTCCGAAACAAACCAATCGATGGCTGCTGGGTCCATCTCCAACGGTGCGCTACAGTGAACCTCAAACCTGGCCCCCCTCTCACCCTTGCCCCTCTCTATGAAAACGGAGATGACGGAGGGAAGAAAGAACACCCTGTCCTAAACCGTCTTCTAGTTTTAGCATGTTCTCTGTTATTTCTGCTGCAGTACAGGTTATGTCATACGAGAGGCCCCTCTCACCCTCGACTATATGAGACAGCGATAGTGAAAGGATGGAAGGACTGAAAAGAACACCCTGTCCTGAACCGTGTGCTAGATTTAGCATGTTTCATGTTATTCGCTGCTACGTAATTATAGTGTGTTATCACGAAAGTGTAGCCTATCTGCTTATTTCATTTTCAGCTGAAAGCGTGTGTCTGTGTGTAGCTTGTAGGTTGTGTGTGCTGTAGGTGTTGGTGGTGGGTGGGTGTTACCGTGTGTGTGTGATCTCTTGATTTCATGTAATTCCATGCTCTGAGGGAACACTACTGTGTGTGTGTGTGTGTGTGTTTGCTGCGGGGTGTATAGTGTAACACAGCAGTTGATAACAGTACAGTGATCTCTCAGCTTCATGGCCCCTCATCTCATCCTGTACCCTCACACACCAGCTGCCATTGTTCTGTTCTCTCTGGGTCGCCCTGTGTCTACAGTGAGTCATAGTCACTGCCTGGGAGCGCTGCTACACTATACACTACATTACACTATACACCACACACTATACATTACGTGTGTGTGTGTGTGTGTGTGTGTGTGTGTGTGTGTGTGTGTGTGTGTGTGTGTGTGTGTGTGTGCGCACGACAGGGATGATGAGTGTGAGAGAGAGAGTTGAACAGAGAGGAGGTGGGAAGTCTCTGAGTGATTCCTCCACTACTGCTGCTTGTCCTTTGTTCTTTTTTCCTCACCATCATTCCCCACCTCTGGGCCAACATGCTCACCACACCACCACATCCTCCTTTAGCATCCGCTAGCATTCAGAGCGCAAGCCGTTAGCCTGTCAGTGTAGTTTAACATTGGCCAGTTAGCCTGTTAGCCTTTGTAATTTAGCAGCATGCGATGAGACAAATTAAGGATTGTAGCTTTAAATACTTCAAATATCTTTCATTGTGCTCACCCCCCTGGAGCTTAGTAGAGCGAGTAGTGCCGTTGTCCATTGCCATGACAACAGCAGTGGGGTCGTCTGAGGGAGTAGGAGAGAAGGTTGTCTGGTGTGATGGCTGTGACAGTGAGTCTGGCCCCTTAGTCAGACGGCCTTGAGGTTAGAGAGAGGAACGGAGGAGGGGGAGGCCAAGGGGAAGGTAAACTCCGTATGAGTCATCTGCGTCACACGGCCACGAGGTTTCAAGGACGTCTACTCCGTCACCTCTGACCCCTTGCCGACTCCGGCGCAGGGAGGCACGCTGTTGGCTGAAAGAAAGTCACATGGGTGCGGTTGAGCACAGATTGAAAAAAAACCTGGAGATCTTACAATAGACTGGTTAAATGAATTGTAACCAGAGAGGCTCCTCCTTAAACCCACTAATATGGAATAGGCTAGATGTAATTAAATGACCGGACTAGCTCCCTTTCAGTTGACCAAGGCAACCATCAGGAGAGCAAGGAGGACTGGCGTCAAAACTGGCCATTGTGTACTCTGTGTTGCATCACTGCTTTAACTAGGTCACTTCTGTTTCTCTCTCTTTCGCTCTTTTTCTCTCGTTCTCTCTCTCTCCTTATCAAATGACGGTGGTGGCGGTAGCGCCCTGTCTCCACCCCCCGCATCTGTTTTAAAACATGCTGTTAGCACGGTTAGCGTCTAGGGGCTAATTACAGTAGGGCTAAACAGTCCCCTGCGCTGCTGGCTAACGCCTGCTAGTGCCTGTTAGCAGATGGGTACTGGTATAGAGGGTACAGAAGGACATCAGGGGACTGGGAGGAGGGGGTGGGGGGGGGGGGGGTACAGTGCCTTGAGTGATACCCTTTGTCCCAGACAGGCAAGCTGGCTGGCAAAGTGTGGGTGATGATGTCCCTGCCACCCACTGTCCCTGGTTCTATCTACCCCCTACCCCCCACCATGGGTGTGAAGTCACACCTGTCTCCTAGCAGTGAGCCTATTTCCGACCCAATATACCACCCTCCGTTTCGTCTTTCGTCACCCTCAGCGCCCTTGCTAATTAAGACAAGTGTGCCTGACATGGCGTCCCAGTTGGGGTCGTGTGGTTAAAGTGATGTGGGCTGTAGTAGAACCTGGTGATGGCTTGACAAAGAGATTGGACTAGAGAATACACTCTCACACATATACAGACCAGAATAGAAAAAGCAGGGGCGTAACGTTCACTGGGAAAGGCATTCCAGGTTAAGTTGATGAGAGAATGCCAAGAGTGTGCAAAGCTGTCATCAAGGCAAAGGGTGGCTACTTTGAAGAATATCAAATATATTTAGATTTGTCTAACACTTTTTTGGTTACTACATGATTCCATAGCTTTTGTGTGTGTGTGTGTGTGTGAGATATATATATATATATATATAAATGTCAGGAATTGTGGAAAACTGAGTTTAAATGAGTTTAAATGTATTTGGCTAAGGTATATATATATATATACATTTTCACAATTCCTGACATTTAATCCTAGTAAAAATTTCCTGTTTTAGGTCAGTTAGGATCACCACTTTATTTTAAGAATGTGAAATGTCAGAATAATAGTAGAGAGAATGATTAATTTCAGCTTTTATTTCTTTCATCACATTCCCAGTGGGTTAGAAGTTTAAATACACTCAATTAGTATTTGGTAGCATTGCCTTTAAATTGTTGATCATGGGTCAAAACGTGTCGGGTAGCCTTCCACAAGCTTCCCATAATAAGTTGGGTGAATTTTGGCCCATTCCTCCTGACAGAACTGGTGTAACTGAGTCAGGTTTGTAGACCTCCTTGCTCGCACACGCTTTTTCAGTTCTGCCCACATATTTTCTATAGGATTGACTTCAGGGCCTTGTGATGGCCATTCCAATACCTTGACTTTGTTGTCCTTAAGCCATTTTGCCACAACTTTGGAAGTATGCTTGGGGTCGTTGTCCATTTGGAAGATCCATTTGCGACCAACCTTTTTCTTCCTGACTGATGTCTTGAGATGTTGCTTCAATATATCCACATAATTTTTGTTCCTCATGATGACCTCTATTTTGTGAAGTGCACCAGTCCCTCCTGCAGCAAAGCACCCCCACAAGATGATGCTGCCACCCCAGTGCTTCATGGTTGGGATGGTGTTCTTCCTCCCCCTTTTTCCTCCAAACATAACGATGGTCATTATGACCAAACAGTTCTATTTTTGTTTCATCAGACCAGAGGACATTTGTCCAAAAAGTACAATCTTTGTCCCCATGTGCAGTTGCACACCGTAGTCTGGTATATTTGTGGCTGTTTTGGAGCAGTGGCTTCTTCCTTGCTGAGCGGCCTTTCCGGTTATGTCGATATAGGACTCGTTTTACTGTGGATATAGATACTTTAGTTCCCGTTTCCTCCAGCATCTTCACAAGGTCCTTTGCTGTTGTTCTGGGATTGATTTGCACTTTTCGCGCCAAAGTACATTAATCTCTAGGAGACAGAACGCGTCTCCTTCCTGAGCGGTATGACGGCTGCGTGGTCCCATTTGTGTTTATACTTGCGTGCTATTGTTTGTACTGATGAACGTGGTACCTTCAGGTGTTTGGAAATTGATCCCAAGGATGAACCAGACTTGTGGAGGTCTTTTTTCTGAAGTCTTTGCTGGTTTCTTTTGATTTTCCCATGATGTCAAAAGAGGCACTGAGTTTGAAGGTAGGCCTTGAAATACATCCACAGGTACACCTCCAATTGACTCAAATGATGTCAATTAGCCTATCAGAAGCTTCTAAAGCCATTACATAATTTTTGGGAATTTTCCAAGCTGTTTAAAACTTCTTATGGATCCCTTCGCGAGCCAATCCCTTTAGCGGGATCCAGTTGACAGCACCCAGTGAAATTGCAGCGCGCCAAATTCAAAAACAGAAATACTCATAATAAGAATTCATAAAACATACAAGTGTTATACATCGGTTTAAAGATTCACTTCTTGTTGATCCAGCCGCAGTTTCAGATTTCAAAAAGGCTTTACGGTGAAAGCAGACCATGCAATTATCTGAGGACAGCGCCCAGCATACCAACACATGAAAATCAGATTTCAACCAGGCAGGTGCTACACAAAAGTAAGAAATAACGATATAATTCATGCCTTACCTTTGAAGATCTTCTGTTGGCAAAATGTCCCATAAACGTCACAAATTGTATTTTTGTTCGAGAAATTGCTTCTTTATATCCCCAAAATGTCAATTTATTTGGCAAGTTTGATTCAGAATAACACCGGTTCCAACTCGCCCAACATGCCTACAAAGTATCTAATAAGTTACCTGTAAACTTGGTCCAAACATTTCAAACAACGTTTCTAATCCAAATGTATGTATCCTAAAAGGTAAATAATTGATACAATTTAAGATGGGAAATACTGTGCTCAATACCGGACGAAAACAAAGTGAAGCACGTTCCAGGTCGCGCGCACCAAAACATTAGAGTGCACCTGGAGTGACACATGGAAATAACAGGGCTACTTCTTCATTTCTCAAAGGAAAAACATCAACCACTTTCTAAGGACTGTTGACTAGTGGAAGCCATAGGAACTGCATGCATATTTCTATTAAAAAGGGATTGCCATAGAAAACTAATGGAAAACAGATTGAGCTCAAAAAATGTTTTCCCTGAATGGATTGTGCTCTGGGTTTCGCCTGCCAAATCAGTTCTGTTATACTCACAGACATTATTCAAACAGTTTTAGTAACTTCAGAGTATTTTCTATCCAAACCTACTAATAATATGCATATCCTAGCTTCCGGGCCTGAGTAGCAGGCAGTTTACTTTGGGCACACCTTTCATCCGGATGTGAAAATACTGCCCCCTAGCCCAAAGAGGTTTTAAAGGCACAGTCAACTTAGTTTATGTAAACTTCTGACACACTGGAATTGTGATACAGTGAATTATTAGTGAAATAATCTGTCTAAACAATTGTTGGAAAAATGACTTGTGTCAAGCACAAAGTACAGTCGTGGCCAAAAGTTTTGGGAATGACACAAATATACATTTTCACAAAGTCTGCTGCCTCAGTTTGTATGATGGCAATTTGCATATACTCCAGAATGTTATGATCAGATGAATTGCAATTAATTGCAAAGTTTGTCTTTGCCATGCAAATGAACTGAATCCCCAAAAAACACTTCCACTGCATTTCAGCCCTGCCATAAAAGGACCAGCTGACATCATGTCAGTGATTCTCTCGTTAACACTGGTGTGAGTGTTGACGAGGACAAGGGTGGAGATCACTCTGTCACGCTGATTGAGTTTGAATAACAGACTGGAAGCTTCAAAAGGAGGGTGCTGCTTGGAATCATTGTTCTTCCTCTGTCAACCATGGTTACATGCAAGGAAATACGTGCCGTCATCATTGCTTTGCACAAAAAGGGCTTCACAGGCAACTATATTGCACCTAAGATTGTACCTAAATCAGCCATTTATCGGATCATCAAGAACTTCAAGGAGAGTGGTTCAATTGTTGTGAAGAAGGCTTCAGGGAGCCCAAGAAAGTTCAGGAAGCGACAGGACCGTCTCCTAAAGTTGATTCAGCTGCGGGGTCGGAGCACCACCAGTACAGAGCTTGCTCAGGAATAGCAGCAGGCAGGTGTGAGTGCATCGGCACGCACAGTGAAGCAAAGACTTTTGGAGGAGGGTCTGTTGTCAAGAAGGGCTGCAAACAAGCCACTTGTCACCAGGAAAAACATCAGGGACAGACTGATATTCTCCAAAAGGTACAGGGATTGGACTGCTGAGGACTGGGGTAAAGTAATTTTCTCTGGTGAATCCCCTTTCCGACTGTTTGGGGCATCCAGAAAAAAGTTTGTCCGGAGAAGACAAGGTGAGCGCTACCATCAGTCCTGTGTCATGCCAACAGTAAAGCATCCGGAGACCATTCATGTGTGGGGTTGCTTCTAAGCCAAGGGAGTGGGCTCACTCACCATTTTGCCTAAGAACACAGCCATGAATAAAGAATGGTACCAAAACATCCCCCGAGAGCAACTTCTCCCAACCGATCCAGGAACAGTTTGGTGACAAACAATGCCCTTTCCAGCATGATGGAGTACCTTTCCATAAGGCAACGTGACAACTAAGTGGCTCGGGGAACAAAACATTGATATTTTGGGTCCATGGCCAGGAAACTCCCCAGACCTTAATCCCATTGAGAACTTGTGGCCAATCCACAAGAGGCGGGTGGACAAAGAAAAACCCACAAATTCTAACAAACTCCAAGCATTGATTATGCAAGAATGGGCTGCCATCAGTCAGGATGTGGCCCAGAAGTTAATTGACAGCATGCCAGGGCAGGTTGCAGAAGTCTTGAAGGGTCAACACTGCAAATATTGATTCTTTGCATCAACTTCATGTGATTGTCAATAAAAGCCTTTGACACTTATGAAATGCTTGTAATTATACTTCAGTATCCATAGTAACATCTGACAAAAATATCTAAAGACACTGAGGCAGCAGATTTTGTGTAAATTAAAATTTGTATCATTCTCAAAACTTTTGGCCACGACTGTAGATGTCCTAACCGACTTGCCAAAACTATAGTTTGTTAACAAGAAATTTGTGGAGAGGTTGAAAAACGAGTTTTAATGACTCCAACCTAAGTGTATGTAAACTTCCGACTTCGTGTGTGTGTGTGTGTGTATATATACTGAACAAAAATATAAACTCAACATGTATAATGCTGGTTTCATGCGCTGAAATAAAACATTCCAGAAATGTTCCATACGCAGAAAAAGCTTATTTCTCTCAAATGTTGTGCACAAATTGGTTTACATCCTGTTAGTGAGTATTTCTCCTTTGCCAAGATAATCCATCCACCTGACAGGTGGCATATCAAGAAGCTGATTAAATATTATGACCATTACGCAGGTGCGACCAGCCACCCGGACAGCTGGTGCAACTGAAAAGTGTTTCTGTCTGTAATAAAACCATTTTGTGGGGAAAAACTCATTCTTATAGGCTTTGCCTGGCTCCCCAGTCAGTGAGCCTATACGCTTCCAGGCCGACCCATGGCTGTGCCCCTGCCCAGTCATGTGAAATCCATCGATTAGGACCTAATGAATTTTTTTCAGTGGACTGATTTCCTTAAATGAACTGTAACTCAGTAAAAATCGTTGAAATTGTTGCATGTTCCGTTTTATATTTTTGTTCAGTATAGTTTAAACCGTACACTGATAATCATTTGTCCACACGGACTGCATAACAATAATTGATTGGCTTTATGAAATGCAGCAATACATGTTAATGTAGCCCAAGTGGTGGGTGGGAGGACATGACCCTGCCGTTTCATTTCATCACCACTGCACTGCTGTATCCTGATGCTAAGCCTGTTCCACTCTGCCTCAGTGCCCTGGCTGTTGCCCTCTCTGTGCCCTCCTCCCTCCCTTTCTCCTTCATTTCCTCCCTCCCTGGTAGATCTAGTCTTACCATGGCACTGATATCTTTAGGCACTCTTCCCCTTGGGGGACTATTGGGTCTTTGAACCACCCCCCCCACCCTCCCTCTCTCTCTAACAAACACACCACTCTCCGTTAGTCTCAGTGCAAGTGTTGCATCATCATTGTACTGAATTATTGAACGCTACAGTACCAGCCGATCTGAGAACAGATGTAGCAGCAGTATCACCCCTCCCGCTCCTGGCTGAATAAGAGGTAACTGGTCTAAGATCAGTCTCTGTCTGCTGCTGCTGTTTCGCTCCCCAGCTGACATGTTGTCTTCCACCACTGCATCCCTTTGAAGCAGCTGAACTCTTCACCCCTTTCTGAGCAGGTCGACCAGAGAGGGAGAGCGAGGGGATGAGGAGGGAGGATGTCATCTTATGACTCCTCCTCTTATCCGTCTCCTTCTCTCGCTCACTCATCTTTCTTCCTTCTCTCTCACCCTCAGGGTGTTCCTCTCCCTGGCACTCTCCTTTTTATTTTTTAAAATCCTTTCCTCTCATCCTCCCTGACGGCATCCATGTGTCTCTCCCAGCTCATCTCTGTATCCCCCCTCTGTCGATGCATCAAAGGTATACCTCGCGGTATGATACGGTAGCTTTACATGTGTTGAATCGGTAATGGTGTGGCTGTCTGGCTGTTCGCTGTAGGGCTTTACTGCTAGTCCTCTCCTCACCTATGTACACGCACACAGTCCGACTGGCTGTACGTTCTGATTGGAGCAGACAACGAAGGTCAAAGGTGAACAGCGAAACAGCAGCGCAGTCATTTTCACTCTGTCTCAAAAATGAATAATGCATTGTCAAGTAAAAGCAGACATGTATTTGTCCGATAAAATGTGATATGTACAGTGTGTTAATATAACCTGATATAGAGAGAAGATTACAGTATACTAGATAGCATATGGCTGTCTCTAAAGATACAGAATATATTAGCATGTAGCCTAAACACAATCCACACAATGTCAACATAATATACATTGGACTATGTATAGCCTACCTGTGTCATACATTGATCGGATAAGGTATGTGACGGAGTCAAGTAAACGTGATATCGACATTAGGGTTTTCCAAACCTGTTCCTGGAGAGCTACCGTCCTGTAGGTTTTCACTCCAACCCTAATCTAGCGCTCCTGATTCTAATAAATATCTGGTTGATAAACTCAATCAGGTTAGTTACAACTGGGGTTGGAGGGAAAACCTACAGGTCGATAGCCCTCCAGGAGCAGGGTTGGAGTTACCCTCCTGGAGGTTATCTCTCCCGGAACAGGGTTGGAGTTAACCTCCAGGAGGGTATCTCTCCCGGAACAGGGTTGGAGTTAACCTCCTGGAGGTTATCACTCCCGGAACAGGGTTGGCGTTACCCTCCTGGAGGTTATCACTCCCGGAACAGGGTTGGAGTTAACCTCCAGGAGGGTATCTCTCCCGGAACAGGGTTGGAGAGCCCTGCATTAGACCATACATAGCCTGCCTGTGTACATTGAGATCATGGCAGTGTATGGTACCATACAACCACCGTATATGATCAGTCAGAGCTGTGCAAGTGAGAGATTCTACACGACAGTACAGAGGTAGTGGGAGTTATCAGGTCACAACCCCTCTACTTTCTGTTAGAGGTGAACTGGTGTTGTGTTCCACTGCTCCTACACTAGAGGGGATGACACACACACACACACTTAGGAACAGGATTCATCTTTTTATGGCGCCAGAACATAATGTCATAGCCCTGGACATACAGTGGCATGTGTAGTGTGTGTGTTTTATTGTGCTAGATAGGTAAGTGAAGGCCATGCAATTTCACACAAAAAAAGACCACTTAGACCCCCCTACTTTGATGTGTTTTCACTGTGAGAGTGTCTACTTTCTGAGCGTGTGTGTGGGCAAAATGTTTGTGTGTGTAACCGTCTGACCGCTCAATGAATCTCAGCTGTGACGCAAGTGTGCTTATCCCAGCTCTCTCTCTCGGTGTGTGTGTGGCGCTCAGCAGTCCGCTCAGCCCATGATGGCAGGGGTGGTGAACCACAGACGGGAGCGTGCGTGAGACTGCCTGTCCCTTGGTTGACCCCGGCCTCGCAGTGCTCTCTACCCCCCCCCCTCCGCTCTGCTCTTGCCAGGCTCTGGGCACCTGATTTAAGGGATTAGTCGGCCGATGGTTGTCAGTTGTGTCTCCAGGGGGGGGTGACATGGGGTCGCCTAGGCTACCACCGCCCCCGAAACCTGGGTCCGGAAAGAGAACGCACTCAGATGGACGCACACACATACATCATGTAAACACACAGGCACACTGGGCTGACCGCACGCACACACACACACACACTGGTGCTCTAGCATGCACCTGGGTAAGCATTTCACTGTTGGTCCACACCTGTTGTTTACGAAGCATGTGGCAAATAAAATGTGATTTGATGCACACACACACACACACTGACTTACTCGCACATACTTTCAACTCCGAATGTAAACGCACCACTCAGGCTTGTACCTCACCACACACACACACTGTAGGTCGGGTTCAGACAACGGTGACTAGCCTCGCCCCTCCCAGGCTCAGCCATCCAGGAGAGGAGAGGTCACAGAGAGGGCAGGGTCATCACTGGGTTACTACTGCCTCGCTGCCTCCTCACCCTTCCCTGCCTCTCTCCGTCTATCGCTCTCTTTCTCCTACACTGCTGACCTCAGCATACCCTCTCACCCCTTCCTCCTTCCCCCCTCTCTCACTCTTTCTCTCTCCCCCTTCCATCTATCTCTCTCCTGTACTCCTGACCTCCCACCTCTTCCCCCCTCGCTACTGGCCCAATTTCATATATCCATAATCACCATGAGCATCCGTGTCAGCATGGCTGGAGCTCCCTGCTGCTCCTCACCACACACACACACACACACAGACACAGACACACACGTGCGCGCACGCACACACACACGCACACACACACACACACACACACACAGACACACACAACCTAGACGAGACAGTCAAAATCTGTTACCTCAGAGATCCTGATGCCGTGTACTGCCGGCCACCGGGACTATTTTTAGCGTCTGCTATTTGGCTAACCTCTTGAACACTGTCTGATAACCAGAGCGATGGGGAGGTTGGGGGGAGGTTACGGGAAGGTTTTTCCTCCATTATGGATTATCTAACCAACGTTGTTTTTTTATTTCAACCCTGATTTTTCAAATCTACTAAGAGATGCCCCGATTTACAAGAATCTAGATATGAAAAGACAACGACCGCTGTTGAATCAGAAGTGTTATTTTGTTTGACGGCAGCTGAAGCAAAGGGTTTTCAAGGAGGCGTTTGAGTTCACAACATCGTAACACCCCCCCGTCAAAATGCCCATAGGGCTGGAATGAGGTTACTGTTGTACTGTTTCATATTTAATGGTGGTAGCATATTTTCTGTTTTGTGTGCTCCACTGAGCCACACACACACACCATACGCTATCCTTGGATCATTGCTATTCTAACTTCCACGATGCATATAAGGCCCTGCCCCGCCCTCCTTTCGGAAAAGCTAACCACGACTCCATTTTGTTGCTCCCTGCCTACAGACAAAAGCTAAAACAAGAAGCTCCCACGCTGAGGTCTGTTCAACGCTGGTCCGACCAATCTGATTCCAAGCTCCAAGACTGCTTCCATCACGTGGACTGGGATATGTTTCGTATTGCGTCAAACAACAACATTGACGAATACGCTGATTCGGTGAGAGCGTTCATTAGAACGTGCCTTGAAGATGTTGTTCCCATAGCAACGATTAAAACATTCCCAAACCAGAAACCGTGGATTGATGGCAGCATTCGCGTGAAACTGAAAGCGCCAACCACTGCTTTTAATCAGGGCAAGGTGACCGGAAACATGACTGAATACAAACAGTGTAGCTATTCCCTCCGCAAGGCAATCAAACAAGATAAGCGCCAGTATAGAGACAAAGTAGAATCGCAATTCAACGGCTCAGACACAAGAGGTATGTGGCAGGGTCTACAGTCAATCACGGATTATAAAAAGAAAACCAGCCCAGTCACGGACCAGCATGCCTTGCTCCCAGGCAGACTAAATAACTTTTTTGCCCGCTTTGAGGACAATACAGGGCCACTGACCAAAACATGCGGACTCTCCTTCACTGCAGCCGAGGTGAGTAAAACATTTAAACGTGTTAACCCTCGCAAGGCTGCAGGCCCAGACGGCATCCCCAGCCGCGCCCTCAGAGCATGCGCAGACCAGCTGGCTGGTGTGTTTACGGACATATTCAATCAATCCCTATCCCAGTCTGCTGTTCCCACATGCTTCAAGAGGGCCACCATTGTTCCTGTTCCCAAGAAAGCTAAGGTAACTGAGCTAAACGACTACCGCCCCGTAGCACTCACTTCCGTCATCATGAAGTGCTTTGAGAGACTAGTCAAGGACCATATCACCTCCACCCTACCTGACACCCTAGACCCACTCCAATTTGCTTACCGCCCAAATAGGTCCACAGACGATGCAATCTCAACCACACTGCACACTGCCCTAACCCATCTGGACAAGAGGAATACCTATGTGAGAATGCTGTTCATCGACTACAGCTCAGCATTTAACACCATAGTACCCTCCAAACTCGTCATCAAGCTCGAGACCCTGTGCAACTGGGTACTGGACTTCCTGACGGGCCGCCCCCCAGGTGGTGAGGGTAGGTAACAACATCTCCACCCCGCTGATCCTCAACACTGGGGCCCCACAAGGGTGCGTTCTGAGCCCTCTCCAGTACTCCCTGTTCACCCACGACTGCGTGGCCACGCACGCCTCCAACTCAATCATCAAGTTTGCTGACGACACAACAGTGGTAGGCTTGATTACCAACAACGACGAGACGGCCTACAGGGAGGTGGTGAGGGCCCTCGGAGTGTGGTGTCAGGAAAATAACCTCACACTCAACGTCAACAAAACTAAGGAGATGATTGTGGACTTCAGGAAACAGCAGAGGGAACACCCCCCTATCCACATCGATGGAACAGTAGTGGAGAGGGTAGTAAGTTTTAAGTTCCTCGGCGTACACATCACAGACAAACTGAATTGGTCCACCCACACAGACAGCATCGTGAAGAAGGCGCAGCAGCGCCTCTTCAACCTCAGGAGGCTGAAGAAATTTGGCTTGTCACCAATAGCACTCACAAACTTCTACAGATGCACAATCGAGAGCATCCTGTCGGGCTGTATCACCGCCTGGTACGGCAACTGCTCCGCCCACAACCGTAAGGCTCTCCAGAGGGTAGTGAGGTCTGCACAAAGCATCACCGGGGAAAAACTACCTGCCCTCCAGGACACCTACACCACCCGATGTCACAGGAAGGCCATAAAGATCATCAAGGACAACAACCACCCGAGCCACTGCCTGTTCACCCCGCTATCGTCCAGAAGGCGAGGTCAGTACAGGTGCATCAAAGCTGGGACCGAGAGACTGAAAAACAGCTTCTATCTCAAGGCCATCAAACTGTTAAACAGCCACCACTAACATTGAGTGGCTGCTGCCAACACACTGACTCAACTCCAGCCACTTTAAATAATGGGAATTGATGTAAAATATATCACTAGCCACTTTAAACAATGCTACTTAATATAATGTTTACATACCCTACATTATTTATCTCATATGTATACGTATATACTGTACTCTATCATCTACTGCATCTTTATGTAATACATGTATCACTAGCCACTTTAAACTATGCCACTTTGTTTACATACTCATCTCATATGTATATACTGTACTCGAAACCATCTACTGCATCTTGCCTATTGCCGCTCTGTACCATCACTCATTCATATATCTTTATGTACATATTCTTTATCCCTTTACATTTATGTGTATAAGGTAGTAGTTTTGTGAATTGTTACCTAGATTACTCATTGGTTATTACTGCATTGTCGGAACTAGAAGCACAAGCATTTCGCTACACTCGCATTAACATCTGCTAACCATGTGTATGTGACAAATACAATTAGATTTGATCCTGTTTTTCAACCACTCCACAAATTTCTTGTTAACAAACTATAGTTTTGGCAAGTCGGTTAGGACATCTACTTTGTGCATGACTCAAGTCATTTTTCCATCAATTGTTTACAGACAGATTATTTCACTTATAATTCACTGTATCACAATTCCAGTGGGTCAGAACTTTACATACACTAAGTTGACTGTGCCTTTAAACAGCTTGGAAAATTGAGTCAATTGGAGGTGTACCTGTGGATGTAATTTCAAGGCCTACCTTCAAACTCAGTGCCTCTTTCCTTGACATCATGGGAAAAGGTAAAGAAATCAACCAAGACCTAAAAAAAAAGTTTGTAGACCTCCACAAGTCCAGTTCATCCTTGGGAGCAATTTCTAAACACCTGAAGGTACCATGTTCATCTGTACAAACAATAGCACACCATGGGACCAAACAGTCGTCATACCGCTCAGGAAGGAGACGCGTTCTGTCTCCTAGAAATGAACGCACTTTGGTGCGAAAAGTACAAATCAATCCCAGAACAACAGTAAAGGACCTTGTGGGTTCAAAAGTATCTATCTCCACAGTAAAATGAGCCCTGTATCATCATAACCTGAAAGGCTGCTCAGCAAGGAAGAAGCCACTGCTCCAAAACCGTAAAATAGCAAGACTACGGTTTTGCAACTGCACATGGGGACAAAGATCATACTTTTTGGAGAAATGTCCTCTGGTCTGATGAAATAAAAATAGAACTGTTTGGGCATAATGACTATCGTTATGTTTGGATGGGAAAGGGGTAGGCTTGCAAGCCGAAGAACACCATCCCAACCGTGAAGCACGGGGGTGGCAGCATCATGTTGTGGGGGTGCTTTGCTGCAGGAGGGACTGGTGCACTTCACAAAATAGATGGCATCATGAGGAACAAAAATGATGTGGATATATTGAAGCAACATCTCAAGACATCAGTCAGGAAGAAAAAGGTTGGTTGCAATTGGATCTTCCAAATGGACAATGATCAAAATGATCATTCTCTCTACTATTATTCTGACATTTCATATTCTTAAAATAAAGTGGTGATCCTAACTGACCCCAGACAGGGCATTTTTACTAGAATTAAATGTCAGGAATTGTGAAAAACTGAGTTTAAATGTATTTGGCTAAGGTGTATGTAAACTTACGACTTCAACTGTATATATAACACACACACACACCAGTGAACCTGTGCCGGCTGCCTAGCTCCCTGAGCCAGTGTGTGATCTGGTGATGCCCTCTAGCCCTACATAATCACATAACTAGACAATATCCACTCAGGAACGGAGTGCTTTAGGGGTTGAATGGATGTTATGGCTTTATTAAACATTTTGGGAATTCCAACCATTTTCATTTGGATTCAGGCTCGTATTATTTTGAGGAGGTTAAGTGAGGACAGTCCGGAGTTTAGAGTGCTCCTGATGGATGGAGATTGAAGTACGAATGGAATGAGAGATCTTGTCTGATTAAATGTACAGAATGTCCTCAGGGTATGTTAAAGGCATTAACACGTTTTTTTTAAGGTTATTTCTCTTTGAACATCCATGAGGTAATATGAAGTCTATGTAGGGTTTGTATGATAAATGAACATAGCTATCTAAATTTTGTGAATGAGACACATCCATGCATCGTCTGTAAAATGCAGAGATTAGGACATTACTGGGAATCAAATCCACTTACTAGTTAGCTTTGAGGAAAGCCAGTGGAGTTGTATCCGGTATAAATATATTATAACCTTTTGGATAAAACAGAACTGGATTTTCTCAAACTATAAGGCAAATTACTTCCCTCACTACCCAGGTTAAAGCCATGATCCCTTATTCCCGTGTTTATCAAGAATGGTCCCCCACCCAAAGGACATCCAGCCAACTTAACTCAACGGTGCGAAGCATTGGAGTCAGCATCCCTGTGGAACGCCTTTGACACCATGTCCTGATGAATTGGGGCTGTTTTAAGGGGAAAGGGGGGTGCAACTCAATATTAGGAAGGTGTTCCTAATGTTTGGTGTACTCAGTGTAGATAGGTGTTGTCACAGGAACTCATAGATTCAACCCTGTCCCTCTCGTCCAATCCCCTACCCCAGAAAGCAACAAGGACGCCGCCCACTACCAGAAGGTGATGGTGAAGGCGGAGCCTATGGAGGTGGACCCGGCCACCGGCCCAGCCCCGCCCTCTTCTCACCTGCTGGCCTTCAGCACTTTAGGGCCGTGTGAGAAGAGCGAGCCAATGGTCAGCCTCCCTGAGGCGTTGTCCCGCCCCCAGAAGCAAGACCTCTTCTCTCAGGACATATCGGTGAAAATGGCCTCCGAGCTCCTCTTCCAGCTCTCAGGTGCGTAATGTTCTCTATGATACACAACACACAAACGACACACACACAATCTCTCAAACATACACACACACATGTACACACACACGTACCCTCACACACCTCCCTGACTACATTCACACACACCTCTCTCTGGTACCTCAGTGCTCAGTGTCAACCTTGAAATGTGGTGTGATACTTAGCCATAAAACCTATATGTTTCTCTTCCATCCTCTGGAGGCTCTGTGGTTAGGGGACACTATATATTACCTGTAATGTGCTCTGTAGGTTTTATACACACTTCTTCCCTGCTTGGCTGTGACCATGACATTGAGGCGGCTGTTTGTATTGCAGCTGTTTGTATTGCCTGATGGCAGAGCACTGAAGTGGAGCCTGCATACACTTCAGGGGTTGTGGGGGTGGGGGGGGTACAGAAGACCCAGGCCATGCCCCCCAGCTCTGATTGCTACGCCTAAATGCCTTATACAGTAGCACCTCGGAAATTGTGGCAAAAAAAATCTCTCCAGCGAGAGAGATGCACTCAACGATGAGAACGCAAGTACACACACACACGCATGCAGACACACACACACACACAGATATGCACGCAGACACACACAAGCCCCCATGGGGAGCAGTGTCTACAAAGTGCCTGTCTTCCCCCACGTCCCTCCCTCCTCTTCTCCTTCTCTATCCCTCCTTCTCTCTTTCTTCCTCGACTCCTTTTCAAACATGTCTGCTCAAGCACACTTGGCTGCACACACTAGCCCCCCCTCTCCCCGATTTCTCCCGTGTGGCATCACCATGGCAACGCGGAGAGACCTCTGTCCTTGGCGAACCGTTTGACGGAGAGGGGTGTTATGGAGTGGGGGGCGAGGAGGGTTTGGGGGGGCAGCGACTAGAGCAGTGCCACCCAGGGAGCAAGAGGCTGCTATAATGAGGTCATCACTAGTAGGCTGCTGAAGCCAAGGGACAACCATACACCTTCCCTGGGTTTTATTACTCTGACCATAGAATTAGGAATTTGAATACTAGAATGGACATGAAAGTTCTTATGACAGCATAAAAGGTCAGCCATTTTGGTCAGGGAGTTGGTCAACCAGTGTGCCGTGATGAGATATTGTGTAAAACAATCATTTTGAAGATTGTCTGCACAGTATGTTTGTTACCCAGTTTAAGTGGAATGATTCCAATAATTATTTTAAAATGTCTAATTTTTCAAACCAATGTGCCAACATTCCATACTAACAATGCAGTCAATCCACAGCCACTGGCTGAAATCAGTTGTAAATGCAACAAGTACTGATATTGTATCATATTATAAACACTCACAGCTTTCCAAGAAAACAAACTGAGAGACATTTATGGTCCTTTTACATATATTTCATAGGCTATTTATACAGTCTAAAACCTGTACAAACTTTATAATTATATGACATTATTTTAGGTTGAAAAAAATAATCACATGCCTTACTTTTATTTTTCTGCATAAGTGAAATCAGGAAATGTGTCACCTATGCCTCTACTACCATTAATTCCAATTAGACTGGTTTGGATTTCTCCCTGGCCACAATGGCTGCCATTTTTATACCATTCTGAAACTTTGAGGGTTTATGACATAGCCCCTCTAGTAATTGAATATGATCTCTTTGACTTTGACCACTTAAAACAGTATATACCAAGGCAACAGGACAAACATGCAACTTCCCTGGGTTTTTATACAGCATGTTACTTTGACCACAATGTTACTATACGCTACAATCTGGGATTGGTTTTTCAGCAAAATGGTTCGGGAAATGTCACGTGGAATAATCAATATGTCCTGAATAACCGCTTCGTGGTTCCATCATGATTTGTCATTGTTGTTAATGACCCTCTTTTGATGTTGTGATGTTTTTTGTGTTGCAGAAAAAGTCAGCAAAGCCAACGACCACAAAGACAGCAACATGGTGGGCATAAGCAGGTAAGACAACAACAAGAACAATATCTTGTTTTGTCACATACACTGGATAGGTGCAGTGAAAGGTGTTGTTTTACAGTGTCAGCCATAGGAGTACGGCACCCTTGGAGCAAAATCTGTCCAGGTTAAGTGGCTCGACAGATTTTCACCTTGTTGGCTTCTTTTCCGCTTAGCTGCTATTTCTACAGTTAGTCTGTTTTTGGTATATGGCTTATGGTTTAGCATTGAGATTGGGAGGCCTGGAGCTCTGCAACTTTATTTAAAAACAATTCCATATTGATTGCATATTGCTATCATATTTTAGCGTAAGCATTTGTTTTAGTTATGGAGCTGTTATAGCATGATACTGCTCTGACTGTGTCTGTGTGTGGTTGTGTGTCCACTCCTAGCCCCTTCCTGGACGAGCGTTTCAGACAATCCCCCTTCAGCCAGCGCTCCAAGTCCTCCTCCCCCGCAGAGGCCAGCTCCTCTGCTAGGACAGCCCTCCACGGTGAGAGACACACTCACACATATCATTACTGTCAGACAGATAGACAGACAGATGAAATTCAGTGGGCAGACTACTATAGTGAGCCACACACTCAGAAAGACACACACACACACTCCAGACAGACACTCATAATGTAGACATGCAGTCAGAATGTTGGCCTTCACAGCTAATTACAGTAACCTCCCACCCTCCTCAGCCACATCTCCACCTCCCCAGGCCTTTCCTCGCTCTCTCACACATCTACCCAGCCATGAGGCCTCAACTCTGGCCAACCCTCTCTTCCTCCACCTCTCTTCCTCCACCCCTCTTCCTCCACCCCTCTTCCTCCATTCCTCCACCTCCATTCCTCCACCTCCAGAGCTTCCACCTCCAGAGCTTCCACCTCCCGTCTCACTCACACATCTACCCATCCTTGGGGCTCCCTGCCCTGGATAGCCCTTCTCTCCCCTCCCCTGGCCCTGGAATGGGGATGCTCTGTGGCTGTCTCTATGGTGCCTGTGGCAGGCAGGCAGAGATACAGAGGGTAATTAGCCTGTGCCAGCCTCACCCGTCTCTCCCTCCATCACCATCCACCAGTTAATTAAAATCTGATTGGCTTCTACGTGTCAAGGGTGTCCTGATAGTTAATTCGCCCAACCGACGGTCTCCCTTCCCAGGGTGCAACGTGCAGAGCCGTGTCTTCGCTCTTTCTCTCTCTTTTATCGCTCTCATATTTTCTCTCTCTCTCTCTCCCTCTCCCTGTCTCTTCCCGATGCCCAGTTCTTTCTCTTGTCTCCTTCAACCATCTTTTCTCTGCTTTTGGATTGCACGTTTCTCTTTTCCTGCTCCCTCTATCCCCTCCCTCTCTCTCCCTCTCTCTCTCCTAGGGGTGCAGTCAGTCACACAGCTGTGTTCTGTGCTAAGGGTAGTGACCCTCCCCAGTGCTCCCATTAACCCAGTTTCCCAGTATCACCCCAGCACCACTCATTATCCAGACAGTTACTCTGAGAATCCCCTGTATTACTGAAACACCACTTTATGACAATTCAAACAGTTGCATGGTTGGATTTCATAATGACTGGTGCATTGTACCACTTTGCCCATACATTTCCACATTGAAAATGTGACCATCTCTGTGTGGCGGTAATTGTGGCTGTTTACAGCAAGTGTGTGTGTGTCAGCTGTGTGTGTGTGTCGTGATGGTGGCGGCTGTCCTTCCTCTCCCCCTGCCCCCAGGTCAAGCTCCAGCCAGCCTTTCGGAGGCCGTGCGTCCGTCCCTCCCTCCCTCCCCTCTCCCTCGTTCTCCAGCTCTAATAACACTAATTAAACCATTAACCACTTCAAGGCCCACGCCGGTCCTCTAATTGCCCGATTATCAGAGCTTTGGCTGGGGTTGCTTGGCCACTGTGGCCCCAGGATGGCCCCTAGACCCTGTCCATGGGCTCCAGTCACCCTGGATGACCCCCACCCGACCCTGCCTCACCCAGCCTCTCAACCCCTCAGGACAGCTAATGTGATTATGTGGTCTGAGGAGATGAGATACAAGCCCCTTAAGGATCTCTGTGCCCATTCAGTACTAAGCCACACAAACGGAGGTGGTAGGAGGAAGAGTAAAGGAGAAGCCAATCCAAGACCGGCGTGCGGGGGGGGCATCACCATGGTGAAGCCTGTCGGTGAGACTTAACAGACAAGGGGTTTGGTGAATCTTTGATAGAGCTCAGAGCATCACCACTCTGCAGCCAATGATTCAAGGGGTCAAGTCCTCATGTGGGTCATACTGAAAAGTGTACTAATAAGTCATACACACACACCCTCCCCTCTACTCTGCCAACTCACATGCAGGGACACATACATATATATACACACACCCACCCACCCACCCACACACTCCCACTGGTATGTCAGGTTGTGAGTCACAGAGTATGGCAGGTCCAGGGCCCTTATGAGGAGTGACTCAGTCCCTGCAGAAGGATTACAACTAAGGAATATATTACTAGTTGTGTTATTACTGTATAGCCACTTGACTGAAATATTGTAGAATACCATCAGGCCACAGGCTTGTGTTTAGTTTAGTTTTGTGTGGATGAGGGTGTGCATTGACGTGGGGGTTTTATAATGGTGTGTAGTGCTCATTCACTGAGAGATTCCCACACTTCACTTCAGGTAGCTACAGACACAGTAGGCGCTCTGCTCTATTCCAACCAGCACATGTCCAGACAGATAAAGATGGAATTGTCTTTTAGTATCCCTCCCTCTGGTCTCTCTCCTTCTCTTTTTTCAGAGAGAGAGAGAGAGAGAGAAGTCCAGACCTGTCAGCAGCATACAACTCTAGCTAGACGACCTTGAGACTTCTCCATCTCCCCCTCTGTCTTTCTCCAAGGCCAGTACATCTATTCTTTAATGCCTCCACCATTAAATCTCCCCCAAAATACCAGAGAATGGAGCCTCCTAGCCCCCCCCCCCCCCCCCCCCCCCCCCATCAAACCACTAGCTTGCATCTCTTATGACAGCCTTCGTTAAAACAAATTAATTTAGTGACGGAGGGTGACTCCAATAACTAGCCTTTTTTTTGTCTTCCGCACAGTTAACGTCAAGATGCCTGTACCCGCAGTCAGACTGAAAACAGTCAAGAAGATATTTTTTCTGTGGTTTAACAGTAGATTCATGCTAGATGACAATAACAATGGTTATTTTTTTGATTCTCTACTTCAAAAGAATGCAACACCTTTGACCCTTTGCTAAGCCCCGCCCCCCTTGGTTACTGTGGGTACAGTCATTTCTGTACTTACCATTTGACTATTATTTATAAGCTAACGCCGGGTAAATAGTGGACTTAAAGGGCTGATTTCCTGTGTTCCCTATTAAATGTCCCTATGTGAAAAACCATCCTGTGTGGAGTACGGTATAGTCAGTCCACTCCCTCCTTACCCTGTCACTGAGAACAATATGATCCTAGGTAGTGTGGTGCCAGGTGTCCATTTGAGACTAGCTGCATTGTGTCAATGACGGAAGCCCTCCCTGTCCATTTATTTATTTATTTACCCGATGGAGGAGAGGGGGATAAAGAGAGAGGAGGAGTGTCATGGAATCCTAATTGAGAGCTGTGCCTTCATCAGAAGGTTAATTCTATATCTCTTCTTGTCATGTTCTCCCTTTTCTCTCACTTTCTCTTCCTCTCTCATGCTTTCCCCACACCTCCGTGCCTCCCTCTCCTCTCTTCTCTCTCTCTCTCCTCTTCTCCCTCTCTATTATGCTTTCTCACTCTCTCACTCTCTCCATCCCTGCTGTATCCCTGGGTGGTTGTGTATTACTATATAGTCTGATTAGCATGGACAACCACACACTAGAGGGCTTAGGACTGATGGGTGATGGAGCACACACAGAGAGAGAGAATATCAAGGGGCACACTGTGGTATAGTCTGATTATCATGGAGATGATGAGAACTTGAGAAGGCTATAGTGTTGGTATGAGAAAGATGGGGGGGTTGGAGTAATATGGAGCAAAGTTGAAGGTTGGAGTAATATGGAACAAGGTTGAGGGTTGGAGTAATTTGGAACGAGGTTGAGGGTTGGAGTAATTTGGAACGAGGTTGAGGGTTGGAGTGGAATTGGAGTAATATGGAACAAGGTTGGAGTGGAATTGGAGTAATATGGAACACGGTTGAGGGTTGGAGTAATTTGGAGCGAGGTTTAGGGTTGGAGTCATTTGGAGCGAGGTTGAGGGTTGGAGTCATTTGGAGCGAGGTTGAGGGTTGGAGTCATTTGGAGCGAGGTTGAGGGTTGGAGTCATTTGGAACGAGGTTGAGGGTTGGAGTCATTTGGAACGAGGTTGAGGGTTGGAGTCATTTGGAACGAGGTTGAGGGTTGGAGTCATTTGGAACGAGGTTGAGGGTTGGAGTCATTTGGAACGAGGTTGAGGGTTGGAGTCATTTGGAACGAGGTTGAGGGTTGGAGTCATTTGGAACGAGGTTGAGGGTTGGAGTCATTTGGAACGAGGTTGAGGGTTGGAGTCATTTGGAACGAGGTTGAGGGTTGGAGTCATTTGGAACGAGGTTGAGGGTTGGAGTCATTTGGAACGAGGTTGAGGGTTGGAGTCATTTGGAACGAGGTTGAGGGTTGGAGTAATATGAAGCGAGGTTGAGGGTTGGAGTAATATGGAGCGAGGTTGAGGGTTGGAGTGGAATTGGAGTAATATGGAACACGGTTGAGGATTGGAGTAATACGGAACACGGTTGAGGGTTGGAGTAATTTGGAGCGAGGTTGAGGGTTGGAGTAATTTGGAACGAGGTTGGAGTAATATGGAACACGGTTGAGGATTGGAGTAATTTGGAGCCAGGTTGAGGGTTGGAGTAATTTGGAACGAGGTTGAGGGTTGGAGTCATTTGGAGCGAGGTTGAGGGTTGGAGTCATTTGGAACGAGGTTGGGGGTTGGAGTCATTTGGAACGAGGTTGGGGGTTGGAGTCATTTGGAATGGGGTTGAGGGTTGGAGTAATATGGAGCGAGGTTGAGGGTTGGAGTCATTTGGAACGAGGTTGAGGGTTGGAGTCATTTGGAACGAGGTTGAGGGTTGGAGTCATTTGGAACGAGGTTGAGGGTTGGAGTCATTTGGAACGAGGTTGAGGGTTGGAGTCATTTGGTACGAGGTTGAGGGTTGGAGTAATTTGGTACACGGTTGAGGGTTGGAGTAATTTGGTACACGGTTGAGGGTTGGAATAATTTGGAACAAGGTTGAGGGTTGGAGTAATATGGAACCAGGCTGAGGGTTTGAGTAATATGGAACACGGTTGAGGGTTGGAGTGGAATTGGAGTAATATGGAACAAGGTTGAGGGTTGGAGTAATATGGAACAAGGTTGAGGGTTGGAGTAATATGGAACAAGGTTGAGGGTTGGAGTGGAATTGGAGTAATATGGAACAAGGTTGAGGGTTGGAGTAATATGGAACAAGGTTGAGGGTTGGAGTGGAGTTGGAGTAATATGGAACAAGGCTGAGGGTTGGAGTGAAGTTGGAGTAATATGGAACAAGGCTGAGGGTTGGAGTGAAGTTGGAGTAATATGAAACAAGGTTGGACTCCATTCCATTTCAGTTGCTGAATGCTTTCCTACAATATGGACTTTCAGGTCGCCTCCCGGTGCAGGTTATGAGAAAGTTGTGAGTAAAATATGGTAAACTGTGATGGTGACGGTACTCTGTCTGTGTGTTTCCAGACCCAGAGAAGGACACCGGAGAGCCGGGGGGGAACGGGATATCCCAGGGGATACTGAGCAGTCAGCAGCTCTACCCCTGTCCTGTCTGTGGCAAGGTGTTTGGCAGACAGCAGACCCTGTCCAGACACCTGTCTCTACACACAGGTGAGTCCACTAACACACACACTCCCTTTCCATCTCTACGTACAGTTCCCTGTGTGTGTGTTGTGACATGTCTTGTCAACGTTCCCTTGGCGTGTGTGTGACTGTGTGTGTAATACCCTGTAAAAAGTAAATAAGGTTTACTAGACTGGATTACCCTCTCCTTTAAAGAGATTACCACCATGATTAGTCTCAGTGGGAAAACTGCCCGCCTAATTACCAAGCCAGAAGGCTGCTTTGCATCCCAGTACACACACTGGACACACAAACATGTGCAATAACGGATGCGCACACACATATTTGTTTGTTTATTTATTTTTATATATATACATACATACATACAGTGCCTTGCGAAAGTATTCGGCCCCCTTGAACTTTGCGACCTTTTGCCACATTTCAGGCTTCAAACATAAAGATATAAAACTGTATTTTTTTGTGAAGAATCAACAACAAGTGGGACACAATCATGAAGTGGAACGACATTTATTGGATATTTCAAACTTTTTTTAACAAATCAAAAACTGAAAAATTGGGCGTGCAAAATTATTCCGCCCCCTTAAGTTAATACTTTGTAGCGCCACCTTTTGCTGCGATTACAGCTGTAAGTCGCTTAGGGTTTTGCACATCGAGAGACTGAAATGTTTTCCCATTCCTCCTTGCAAAACAGCTCAGTGAGGTTGGATGGAGAGCATTTGTGAACAGCAGTTTTCAGTTCTTTCCACAGATTCTCGATTGGATTCAGGTCTGGACTTTGACTTGGCCATTCTAACACCTGGATATGTTTATTTTTGAACCATTCCATTGTAGATTTTGCTTTATGTTTTGGATCATTGTCTTGTTGGAAGACAATTCTCCATCCCAGTCTCAGGTCTTTTGCAGACTCCATCAGGTTTTCTTCCAGAATGGTCCTGTATTTGGCTCCATCCATCTTCCCATCAATTTTAACCATCTTCCCTGTCCCTGCTGAAGAGAAACAGGCCCAAACCATGATGCTGCCACCACCATATTTGACAGTGGGGATAAGGTGTTCAGGGTGATGAGCTGTGTTGCTTTTACGCCAAACATAACGTTTTGCATTGTTGCCAAAAAGTTCAATTTTGGTTTCATCTGACCAGAGCACCTTCTTCCACATGTTTGGTGTGTCTCCCAGGTGGCTTGTGGCAAACTTTAAACAACACTTTTTATGGATATCTTTAAGAAATGGCTTTCTTCTTGCCACTCTTCCATAAAGGCCAGATTTGTGCAATATACGACTGATTGTTGTCCTATGGACAGAGTCTCCCACCTCAGCTGTAGATCTCTGCAGTTCATCCAGAGTGTGATCATGGGCCTCTTGGCTGCATCTCTGATCAGTCTTCTCCTTGTATGAGCTGAAAGTTTAGAGGGACGGCCAGGTCTTGGTAGATTTGCAGTGGTCTGATACTCCTTCCATTTCAATATTATCGCTTGCACAGTGCTCCTTGGGATGTTTAAAGCTTGGGAAATCTTTTTGTATCCAAATCCGGCTTTAAACTTCTTCACAACAGTATCTCGGACCTGCCTGGTGTGTTCCTTGTTCTTCATGATGCTCTCTGCGCTTTTAACGGACCTCTGAGACTATCACAGTGCAGGTGCATTTATACGGAGACTTGATTACACACAGGTGGATTGTATTTATCATCATTAGTCATTTAGGTCAACATTGGATCATTCAGAGATCCTCACTGAACTTCTGGAGAGAGTTTGCTGCGCTGAAAGTAAAGGGGCTGAATAATTTAGCACGCCCAATTTTTCTGTTTTTGATTTGTTAAAAAAGTTTGAAATATGCAATAAATGTCGTTCCACTTCATGATTGTGTCCCACTTGTTGTTGATTCTTCACAAAAAATACAGTTTTATATCTTTATGTTTGAAGCCTGAAATGTGGCAAAAGGTCGCAAAGTTCAAGGGGGCCGAATACTTTCGCAAGGCACTGTACATACATACAGTGGGGCAAAAAAGTATTTAGTCAGCCACCAATTGTGCAAGTTCTCCCACTTAAAAAGATGAGAGAGGCCTGTAATTTTCATCATAGGTACACTTCAACTATGACAGACAAAATTTGAAGAAAAAAATCCAGAAAATCACATTGTAGGATTTGTAATGAATTTATTTTCAAATTATGGTGGAAAATAAGTATTTGGTCACCTACAAACAAGCAAGATGTCTGGCTCTCACAGACCTGTAACCTTTTCTTTAAGAGTCTCCTCTGTCCTCCACTCGTTACCTGTATTAATGGCACCTGTTTGAACTTGTCAGTATAAAAGACACCTGTCCACAACCTCAAACAGTCACACTCCAAACTCCGCTATGGCCAAGACCAAAGAGCTGTCAAAGGACACCAGAAACAAAATTGTAGACCTGCACCAGGCTGGGAAGACTGAATCTGCAATAGGTAAGCAGCTTGGTTTGAAGAAATCAACTGTGGGAGCAATTATTAGGAAATGGAAGACATACAAGACCACTGATCATCTCCCTCGATCTGGGGCTCCACGCAAGTTCTCACCCCGTGGGGTCAAAATTATCACAAGAACGGTGAGCAAAAATCCCAGAACCAGACAGGGGGACCTAGTGAATGACCTGCAGAGAGCTGGGACCAAAGTAACAAAGCCTACCATCAGTAACACACTACGCCGCCAGGGACTCAAATCCTGCAGTGCCAGATGTGTCCCCCTGCTTAAGCCAGTACATGTCCAGGCCCGTCTGAAGTTTGCTAGAGAGCATTTGGATGATCCAGAAGAAGATTGGGAGAATGTCATATGGTCTAATGAAACTCAACTCGTCGTGTTTGGAGGACAAAGAATGCTGATTTGCATCCAAAGAACACCATACCTACTGTGAAGCATGGGGGTGGAAATGTCATGCTTTGGGGCTGTTTTTCTGCAAAGGGACCAGGACGACTGATCAGGCCATGTATCGTGAGATTTTGAGTAAAAAACCTATCAGCAAGGGCATTGAAGATGAAATGTGGCTGGATCTTTCAGCATGACAATGATCCCAAACACACCGCCCAGGCAATGAAGGAGTGGCTTCGTAAGAAGCATTTCAAGGCCTAGCCAGTCAAGGCCTAGCCAGTCCCCAGATCGCAACCACATAGAAAATCTTTGGAGGGAGTTGAACGTTTGTGTTGCTCAGCAACAGCCCCAAAACATCACTGCTCTAGAGGAGATCTGCATGGAGGAATGGGCCAAAATACCAGCAACAGTGTGTGAAAACCTTGTGAAGACTTACAGAAAATGTTTGACCTCTGTCATTGCCAACAAAGGGTATATAACAAAGTATTGAGAAACGTTTGTTATTGACCAAATACTTTGCAAATTTGCAAATAAATTCATAAAAAATCCTACAATGTGATTTTCTGTATTTTTTTTCTAATTTTGTCTGTCATAGTTGAAGTGTACCTATGATGAAAATTACAGGCCTCTCTCATCTTTTTAAGTGGGAGAACTTGCACAATTGGTGGCTGACTAAATACTTTTTTGCCCCACTGTGTGTGTGTGTGTGTGTGTGTATATATGTATACATACATACATACATACACACACACACATGCGCACTGAGTGGATGGAGTCATACACACAGTTACAGTAGGTGTACATGCAGAGTGTAACAACATTGGGGCCATACCGTATCTGATGCAAAACCACATACTACTGTGTCTGTACATGCTTTTATGGATATTAATACATTTACATACATACATATATATATATATATATATGTACATACATGAATACATATACATACATATTAATACACAGAAAACATACACTGAGTGGACAGAACATTAAGGACACCTTAATATTGTTGCCCTCAGAACAGACTCAATTTGTCAGTGATATGGACTCTACAAGGTGTCGAAATCGTTCCACATGGATGCTGGCCCATGTTGACCCCAATGCAGTTGTGTCAAGTTGGCTGGATGTCCTTTGGGTGGTGGACCATTATTGATACAGACGGGAAACTGTTGAGTGTGAAAAACCCAGCAGCGTTGCAGTTCTTGAAGAAAACCTGTGCGCCTGGCACCTACTACCATACCCCGTTCAAAGGCACTTCAATCTTTTGTCTTGCCCATTCACCCTCTGAATGGCACTCACACAATCCATGTCTCAATTGTCTCAAGGCTTAAAAATCCTTCTTAAACCTGTCTCCTCCCCTTCATCTACATTCTACACTGATTGAAGTAGATTAAACAAGTGACATCAATAAGGGATCATAGCTTTCACCTGGATTCACCTGGTCAGTCTGTCATGTAAAGAGCAGGTGTTCATAATGTTTTGTACACTCAGTGTATAAATACATGTAAATACATGTGAACACAGCACACACTCTACTGTCTAAGCGATCCATTGGATGAGAGATCCAAACAGAGGTCCTGACTCTCAGTGGTTCAGATCAGAGATCTCCACTCCCCTGGCATTACCACAAGTCTAAGGGTCATTGCTGTAAAAGATAATGCATTCTCAATTTAAATTTTATTTAAATTGGTCTTTTTAATGCATCCACATTTATGTAAAAACCTACATATTCTTGTGCATGAAAGCGCATGGTCCACACACACTAATACAAAACGTGCACACACACTCTGACACACACACTCCCCCTGTGAGTGGGTTGTTTGGCTGAGAACAGCTTGGGCACACCACAGAGAGCAGAAACGGGGGCATATGTCATCATGATGGTTGTTTTTGGTTTACCCGGGCCACAAAGGTTCCCTGGCTTCATGTCCTCGGGCAAAGTGTGTGTGTGTGTGTGCGTTAGTTAGTAGCTGACGTAATAGGATTTGCGTGTGTGTTTTGTTTGTGTAGTCCACTAAGCAGACATTCTCATGCAGGGGGACGTACTCATTGTATTTGTGTATACGTGATGAGGACGCATGATGTTTGCGTACGTACGTGTGCCTGCATGCGTTTTGTATATGGCGTACGTGTTACGCGTACGTGTGTGTACGAATGTGTGGCCCCATGTGTCTCTGTAGACCCATCTCTCGCTCTCTCTCTCTTTCTCCCTCTCGCTCTTTCTCCCTCTCGCTCTTTCTCCCTCTCTCTCTCTCTTTCTCCCTCTCTCGCTCTCTCTCTTTCTCCCTCGCTCCCGCTCTCTCGCTCTCTCTCTTTCTCCCTCTCTCTCTCTCGCTCTCTCTGACCTTGTGTCTGTCCGTCCGTCTGTCCTTCCAGAGGAGCGGAAGTATACGTGTCACCTGTGTCCTTATGCAGCCAAGTGCAGAGCCAACCTCAACCAGCACCTGACCATCCACTCTGTCAAGCTGGTCAGCACCGATGCAGAGCAGATGGTCAGCGCCGTCGCCAGCGCTGAGGGACGAGACGGGAAGACCTTCCCCTATTACTACAGGTGCTGCTACGCTGAATGAAAGAAACACTGCAAAGAAACAGAGCGGTAGTCACAAGAACTGTCCCTGTACTAATGTACACAGACCCGTAATAAAGGTCTGTCCCTATAGTTTTTGGCGAGTACGTGTTCATCCATAGCAGGCGTCAAAGATCTCACGTGTGTGTGTGTGTGCGCACAGAAGATCTATCCATATTAAGACTGACACATGCAATTTACTGATCCCATAAATTGGGATCAGTATCAGTAATGTAAACCATGGACTGTACATGACTGACCTATTTCTTTACTGGTCTGAGGTCAGGCTTTGGGCTTTTGATTGGGAATTAATGATGTCCTCTTCCCTCTATAACGTGGTCTGAGGTCAGCCTTTAGGGTTTGATTAGGAATTAATGATGTCTTCTCGCCTCTATAACCTGATCTGAGATCAGCATTTGGTCTATGTTCATTACCTCTCTCCTTTCCCCTAGCTGTGACCTGTTCTGAGATCAGTGTTTAACCCCTCCCTCTTCCTGTCCATCCAGCTGCCATGCGTGTGGTTTCCAGACGGGGCTGAATGCCCAGTTCGTCAGCCACATGTCTCTCCACGTGGACAAGGAGCAGTGGATGTTCGCTCTGTGCTGCAGCGCCTGTGACTACGTCTGTGTGGAGGAGAGTGACATGAAGTCCCACGTCAGTCACGGACACACAGGTAGATCTGTCGTCTGCTCAGGCATGTATTGTATGGAGAGATGACTTTGGTCCACCTCTTGTCCCTGGGGGCAGCAATTGGACGAAGTCAGCTTGTACAACCAACTTGATGGCATTTCTTTTCCAGCTGAACTTGGTTTTGCTGCCGTCAAATTGTTCCAAATTGTATTGATTCCCTTCCTGAAGCGTGTATCTATCTGCTCGCTCGGACTCATGGGTTTTAAAGTGCTGTTTTGGTGTAAGGATAGGCTAGAAAGAGGGGGTTTATACATTTTCTTACACCCAGTCTATACCTTTTACATCCACGAGGAGGACTGGAGAAGTCTGCACCTCGGATCGTAGCCAAACAATGTTTTAAAGCTTTCAGAAGAGACCAACCTTTCAGAGTGATTCTCAGATCAGCTGTGACATGTTGTTGGTAGGGAGCTGTTGGGGGAGTGTTGCAGATTGAGGTGCTACTGCTGACTGTTCAGAGTAGAAACAGCGAGTTTAGTTTACAGCCATTTATAGTATGGGGAACCAACATGTTCAGTTTCAACACACTGAACTGATGTGACAATAAAGTAAAGCTTCATAAAACGAGTCCCTTCCCGGGAGAGAGAGGAGACTCTGTGACTCTGTAAACTACCCAAACAGAAACAACTTCCACTTTGAATAACAAAACACGTAGATTATTTTCCCCACCTTCGACCTTCCCTGGACTTTTTAAAGCCACTGGTCCAAAACCCAGCCTGTCAATGTATTTTTTTTGGTCCGTAGCCTCTGTTCCGGTTTATCGTCCGACGCGGTTGCCCGTCTTGCCCTTCCGTGGCAGTGTGTGTGTGTGGGATTGTCCGGTAATGTTGCAGACAGCTGAGGGGTCCTCACGGAGGCCGGGGAGCGACCTTGTTTATCTACGATGGCTGCCCCTTATCGTGCCTGAGGGGAAAAATCAATAGGCCCTCTGGTCCGTCAGAGGCAGGCCAGGGTTCACACACACACACACACTTACCCTCTCTCACACAGACACAGAGTGGTGAGTCCATATCGAAGCTTGGCATTTAGGCTAGCCTCCACCCACTAGCAAACATGGCTGCTGAAAACACATCACATTGGGGCTGTAGAAAAGACTGCTGGGTGTTATTTGTCAGCTGATAGTGTTTGGACACCACATCTCCCCCAGCCAAGCTCCAAACAGACATGGAAACGGCTGAACTCAGCAAGTGTTGCGCCTGAAGTTGGCCCCCGCTAAGATGTGTGTCAGCCACATGGGCAAGGGGTCAGACTGGTGGCCCCACAGCAGGAAGCCTGGCTGCTGCTAGGAACAGGACAGAGATACTCTGTGGTGGTACAGTAGGAACAGGACAGAGATACTGTGTGTGGTGGTACAGTAGGAACAGGACAGAGATACTGTGTGTGGTGGTACAGTAGGAACAGGACAGAGATACTGTGTGTGGTGGTACAGTAGGAACACGACAGAGATACTGTGTGGTGGTATAGTAGGAACAGGACAGAGATACTGTGTGTGGTGGTACAGTAGGAACAGGACAGAGATACTGTGTGTGGTGGTACAGTAGGAACAGGACAGAGATGCTGTGTGTGTGGTGGTACAGTAGGAACAGGACAGATACTGTGGTGGTACAGTAGGAACAGGACAGAGATACTGTGGTGGTACAGTAGGAACAGGACAGAGATACTGTGTCTGTGGTGGCATATAGTAGGAACAGGACAGAGATACTGTGTGTGTGGTGGTATATAGTAGGAACAGGACAGAGATACTGTGTGTGTGGTGGTATAGTAGGAACAGGACAGAGACACTGTGTGTGTGGTGGTATATAGTAGGAACAGGACAGAGATACTGTGTGTGTGGTGGTACAGTAGGAACAGGACAGAGATACTGTGTGTGTGGTGGTATAGTAGGAACAGGACAGAGATCCATTCATTCTCCCAGATATTTATGCATATGTAACTTTTGTCATTCATCATTTTTCATGATTCATTCATGAATATCTGTAATTATAGGGTCCACATTAATGTAGAAGTGTTCAGAAACATATTATTTTTCTTTTTTTACAATAAAACTGCCTCTAATGACATATATTATGTACCATTCATTTTTATTGGGCACAACAATCTGATACACAAACAAAACAAACGGCAAATACATCCAACAAGTTTCTAGAGTCACCTGCAGTCATTGCATGCTAGGAAAATGGGACCAAATACTCAACTTTGAACTACTTTAATACACGTAAGTGAATTTGTCCAAATACATATGACTGCTTCAAATTGGGGGACTAGATACATTAGGTGCTTTCATTTCTGAACTGTGAAACATGTATGAAAATACCCTCAATTAAAAGGTGACATTCTGTACTGTCACATCATATTAAACATATTAAAATCCAAAATGGTGGAGTATAGAGCCACCTTTTAAAGTTTTCGCTTCACTGTCCAATCCGTAGGGGAGTGTAACACAGGTTTACAACGTTTTCCACCCTCATAAAAAGTGAAGTGTGTTTGACTAAACACATGCTTCAATAGCATCTTGGACCTTTTAAAAAGTGCTAACAAGGAATATGCCAACAAGGATGATAAATGATGTGGTTTCACAAGGGACAAGTACTCTTTGAATGTTTAGAGCATCATGTACTCTATAGCTCCCTTAGATAGTGGAGTGGTGAGCCTCGTTTTGTCTTTAATCTACCTCTAGAGGTCTTCGGCGTTGAGAGAGATGGATACAATGGTATTTCACTCTCTGCTTTCTGCGTTTCTATACCTGCATTCTATACCTGCATTTCTATACCTCTCATTCTCAAGGATGAAAGTGTGTATGCCATGCACAATATGTGTCTTTGAATGTGTCTGTGTGAATGCCTCAGTGCGAGTGCGTGTGTGCATGTGTGTGTGTGTGTGTGCGCACATACAAATGTGTGTGAGGTAGCTGGCGTCGGCCATTTCACAATCCATGGCAGCCAGCAGTCCTATACTCCTTCACCTCCCTCCCTCCCTCTCCTTCTCCCTGACTGAATGCCCTTTGTTGAGCTGTGCCCTGAGTTGCTCCCGCCATCTTAGCTCCCTTAGCTGTGACCCTCCTCCTCCCCTCTTTTCTCTCTCTCTCATACTCTCTCTCTATCCCAGAGAAGTGCAGTCAAACAGAGAGGGGGAAAAAAAGAGAGATCAATAAAAGCATACTGGCTGTTGATTGGACTGGCAGCAGGGCTCCAGTCAGAGGACATGGCCCTGAAGCTGAGTCTCCCTGCCTGCAGTGTGTGTGATTTTCATTTTGTATTCGTGTGTGTGTGTGTGGTTTTGACTGTAGTTTAGTGCTTTCCCTACTTTTATTGGGTTGAGGTACCCTGTCTAATGTTGAGAAAGCACTTATGATGACGGTGGCAGTGCTGGTAGTGACAGAATTGGGGTGTATTACTTAATCATTCAGGAAGTAAAGTGAAATGTAATTACAATGGTACATTTTCTGAGTTCGATGATGATGATTGTCACGATAATGACAATGCTGATGATGTTGATGATTATTGACTCTTGACCCCTCTTCTTCATAGGTCTGAACTCGCGGAGCCCCCTCAGTGAGACGAAGAGCACCTCCTCCTCCCTGTCGGCCCTCAGCGATTCGCTGAACAGCTCAGAGGGTGGAGAACTTACCCATGCCAATGAGGAGCTCAAGAACCTCCTGGCCCCTCCCTCCTCTGCAGGCAGCCAATCCAGCTCCAGCAGCCACTCGGGATCAGGAACTGAAGAGAAGTCTGAGAAAGGCAAGGAGTTCTGGGATGTATAGGCTGGAACATTATGTAGAACTACAGTTAATTTAATCTACTTACAATTCTGTATCCTTAAAGGCCCAATGCAGCCGTTTTTATCTCAATATCAAATCATTTCTGGGTATCAATAAGTACCTTATGATGAAATAACACTGATAAAAAAAATTCACACTTTTACAGTGTTAGATTCCATAAAAAATGTGCAAAAAACTACTTCTCAAGCAAGATTTTTGCTAGGACTGTCTGGGAGGGGTCTGAGTGGAAAGGGGAAAACTGAAAGGTAGCTGTTATTGGCAGAGAGGTTTGGAACTCTCTTTGTTATTGGCCTATTAACTCATTTACCGCCTGGTGATGTCACCATGAAAATCTGAAACTCCCGCTCATGCAAACCTGATGATTAGATGGTCCTGTGTATGTTGTATTTTCAACCAGCAGCTATCAGGAAATAACACTGATCACATTTTTTCACACTTTTACAGTGTTCGTTTCATCAGCTGTTGTACAATATGATATTAAACACAGAAAACAGAATTTTGACTGCACTGGGCTTTTAAAGAGAGCGTGTGAGCCCACCCCTTAATCTACTTCCCCAGAGTCAGATGAACTCATGGATACCATGTTTACGTCTCTGTGTCCAGTATGCAGGAAGTTAGATGTAGTTTTGCACGCTATTGCTAACTAGCGTTAGCGCAATGACTGAATATCTCCTCGAACAGCTAGCATGCAAAAGCACAGACTTTTTTCACGTAAATTATGCAGTGACGTAAATGTGTGTGTGATGTGTCCACAATATGTGAGGTAAAATACGAGCAGTAATTTGAGCCACACACAAGGATATCACGGGGGTGATGTTTAATTAAGAGGACGAGGAGCACTGCAGTCATGCTAACTCCCTCTCCCCCCCCCCCCACCAGGCTTCGAGTGCGTCTTCTGCAACTTTGTGTGCAAGACGCGGACCATGTACGAGCGCCACCTCCAGATCCACCTGATCACGCGCATGTTCGAGTGCGACGTGTGCCACAAGTTCCTGAAGACGCCCGAGCAGCTGCTGGAGCACAAGAAGTGCCACACCGTCCCCACCGGAGGGCTCAAGTAAGGAAAGCAAGTACAGACAGAGGTTCCTACTCCACCACCCCCCCACCCTACCCTACCCCGACTCCTCCCTCACACATGTACAGACGACAGGCAGAGGGTAACCCACTGACCGACTGACTATAGCATGCACATTAAGTCGAAAAAATGCGTGTAAGACCACATGCATAAACATAATACACACGCAGTCTGAACTGTAAATGTGTGCATGCATTCAGCCACACTTTCAAACTAGATGACGTCAACACACAGACACTGTCCAACATACACATTTACGTGCATAGGACATCTAGCTCACTGAAGCTATTAAGACATTCACAGAGTATATATAAACCGTGTTACACTCACAGCCCTTGATACCAAACACTGTCCCCCGCTGACCCAATACTCCTATACCACTATAGGAGCCTCTGTTGTACTGTGTGATGTACACACACACACACACACACACACACACACACACACAGTAAACCATACATAGCCATTTAGCCCGTCTGTTCATGTTAAATCAACGCTGCCAGTACATGAAGCTCCTTCAACACACACGCAACAACATGCTAATGACATTAGCCTAGCCATGAAGCTTCTCCAACACACACGCAACAACATGCTAATGACATTAGCCTAGCCATGAAGCTCCTCCAACACACACGCAACAACATGCTAATGACATTAGTCTAGCCATGAAGCTTCTCCAACACACACGCAACAACATGCTAATGACATTAGCCTAGCCATGAAGCTCCTCCAACACACACACAACAACATGCTAATGCAATTAGCCTAGCCATGATGCTCCTCCAACACACACGCAACAACATGCTAATGACATTAGCCTAGCCATGAAGCTCCTCCAACACACATGCAACAACATGCTAATGACATTAGCCTAGCCATGAAGCTCCTCCAACACACATGCAACAACATGCTAATGACATTAGCCTAGCCATGAAGCTCCTCCAACACACATGCAACAACATGCTAATGACATTAGCCTAGCGCTGTGCTTTTAAAGCCTGCACACACAGATGCATATTTTATACCAGATAGATGTTCTATTTTCCCAGATTGCATTTGAAACCATCTGGAATGAAAGTAGTACATGCATTCACATGCAATCACTAAACAGGAAATCGGAACAGAAAATATTTAAGCGCAGTAGGAACAGATTGTTAACACAACAGTCACTATCATTTTTATGTTTCTTTTTTTTGTTTGTATCTATTTGTCAAAGTTGTTTGCCATGATACGCAGTCAGTCAATGCACGTGTAGAGCCATCGATATCAATCAGACGCCATTGAACTCATCTCGCCATTAACTGATCGGCAGACACGGTCACTTGACCATGTTTAATGTCAAGCTGTCACCACTATTCACCAGATACTGTCCATTGTCTAGCCATCGGTAGCATTAGATCAGTAGTTGGTTTGGTGTTTGGAGTGAGAGAGTCAGGGTCGTAGTTTACTGAGGTATCTGTTAGTGTCTCGTCTTGTTACAAGGAGTAGAGGCACGGTTAAGGTCTCAATACGCCACCACCAATTCTCTCCACATTCATTGGTCAGTACAGGAACACACACACACACACCATCAACACTGCTAACAATATTAGTCCATTTTAGGTACATGGGCATGTATTTATTTCACATTTCAAATGTTCAAGGGTGCAATTAGTTCAGTCATTATAGTAGAGTGTTTTAATGTTTGTTAGAAATCCATCCTCTATCCTGACTTTAAAACCAGACAGACAGTCCACATTACCTGTGCGGGTAAGGTTTGAGAGGTCAGAATTAAAAGCAGGTTGCCCAACCACAGCTGCCCCCTCAGTCCAGTTCAAGAGGGTATCTCTAGTCTAGACTCTAGAGTAGTGTGTCCAGGCAGGGTTGTGTGTGTGTGTGTGTGTGTACTAAGTAGTGTGTGCTCAGCAGTGGATGGTGGGGTGACGGAGTGGTGGTTATCCACTGCAATGGAGAACACTTTCAAATCAAGCCAGCTGAATAAGCTGATCAAAAGACAGACGAGAAGTTGTAGACAATGGAGAAAAAACACTTTTTATAAGAGAGAGAGACGAGGCTGTAGTGTGTACCGAAGAGTAGAGTGTACTGAAGACTGTGCACTCTGAGTGTGGCGTGAGGCGTGTCTAGGACAGAGAAGGGCCTCCCCAGTGCATCCTTAGTGTACTCAGAAGTGTTCATTCAGGAGTGTATGTCCAGGAGTGTATGGGAGAGAGAAGGTGTGTGTAGGGTCTTCACTACGTGGCTGGTTGTATTCTGAGGTGATTCTGTTCTGCAGGGTTTGTGAAGCGCTTTGGGGCCCAGAGCAGATGAATGGTGCTATTTAAATGTAAGTGCCACATTTCCATTTATTTCAGTTATCCTTCCATTCCTAATTCCGTCCAATCCTGTTCTCTTTCCACAACCTGTCTCTGCCCAGTTCTACATGCCCCACCCACCTACCACCAACCCACTCCAAACACACTTTCAACCCCAACCCACCCTACACACTTTAAAATTTCAACAACACACACACACACACCAATCATTCCTTTAGGGGCAAATATTCAGGACACATCACACACACCTTTCCTCCTTCACCTTCCCCCTCTTCATCCTCCCTTGTGTTGTAGTCTTAAGGTGTGTATTTTGGTCATCGTGTATTTAAGTCCTCTCTTCGTTAAACCTCCCCTCGCTATTGTGTGTGTATTTCCCATGTCCTGCCCCCTTCCACCTCCTCCTTCCTGTTTCCCAGGTGCCCCGTCTGCATTTATTCCACCAATCGACCGGTGGCCATGGAGTGCCACCTGAAGACCCATTACAAGATGGAGTACAAGTGTCGCATCTGCCAGTCGGTGTGGTGCGACCAGCCCGCGCTGGAGAGGCACATGCGCGAGCATCGCCTCGGCAACCACTACAAGTGTGAGCAGTGCGGCTACCTGTCCAAGACGGCCAACAAGCTGATCGAGCACGTGCGCGTGCACACGGGCGAGCGGCCCTTCCACTGCGACCGCTGCGGCTACAGCTGCAAGCGCAAGGACAACCTGAACCTGCACAAGAAGCTGAAGCACGCCCCGCGCCAGACCTTCGGCTGCACGGAGTGCCCCTTCACCACCACCCACCCCTTCATCTTCAGCCGCCACCTCAAGAAGCACCAGGGTGGAGGGGAAGGGGAGGAGGCCGGCGAGGAGGAGTTCCAGGCCCAGCTAGGGGGCTCTCTGGTGGGGTCTCTGCGGGGCGGGGAGCCCTTCCTCCTGGAGGTAGGTGGAGGTGGGAGTAGCGGTGGGAGCGGTAGCAGCAGCCCCCTCATGATTCTCTCTGCCTCCCAGGCCCTGCAGTCTGTCGCCCTGTCACTCATCACAGGGAAACAACACCACCGTCAACAGGAGCTCCCGCCCCCAGCCCAGCGTTACCTGACAGCGACCACAACCAATGGCGGAGGCCCCTCCCTCTTCTTCCCCTCCCCACGCCATGTCTACGAGCAGTTGGGAAACTGCGAGCGGGCGCACCTGATCCCCCTCACAACCCTGTTCACCCACCGCCACCGCTCCACATTCCACTCGCCCGTCTCCAGACTCCAGAGGCCGCCCTCCTCCGCCCCCCTTTTCCTCTCCTCCACCGCCTCCTCCCCCTCTCCTCCCTCGCCCACCTCACTCAAACACTCCTTCCTGGCTTACCTAGGACTGGGACTGACGGAGAGAGCCAAGACTGTGTGACTGTTCTCCTCTCCTCCTTCTCATCCCCATCTCTTCCCCCTCCCTCGTTCCCCTTTCTCTCCATCCCTCTCTCCCTGGACAGTGGTGTGAATGATCGTTATCCACTGCGATGAACTTTCCAATCAAGCCAGCTGAATAAGCTGGACAGAGACAGACAAGTAGTTATTGTAGACAATGAAGAAAAAAAATAATTATCAGAGAAAAGGCTGTATGTGCTAAAAAATGCATTTATATCAAAAGCTGCTTTTCTTATCTGTTATATCGATTGAATTATTACTCTCTATCTCTACTTTTTATTTTCTAATGTTTGTTTTTTGGACTTTTGAATGACCAGGACCCAACTGCATTACCTGTAAAACGGATCCCTGTTTTCTTTTTGTTTTTGTTAGAAAAGTGGAAAAAGAAGAAGAAACAAAACAAGGTCTCTGACATTTTTAGTGCATTTTTGTCTTTTGGCTACTACGCATCAGAATAGCATGCCTGCCTCTTTGTTTCCGCTAGCTTTGATGCACGTCATTTAATAGGGTATGATGAACCAATCCCCAGGTTGTTAAATTGTGATGCGCCGCGAACAAGAACCAATGAAACGGAACGCTTTTTCTCAAGTCTCGTTTCCAAAGCAACGCCTCAAACCACGCACTTATTGAATTATTTAACAAATGTGTTCTGTACATAGTTTTGTAGCCTTCAATCTCCCCCACAACTAAGCTTGGACTTGATCTGTTTGGTTTTGTGTAATGGTGAAACCATATGCATCAAACGTCGACTTGAACTCACCTTTGTCCCAGGTGGCGGTCGTCTTGGCAACCCATACACACCGGTGACATCTTGTATGTTGTTTGAAGTTGTGCGGTGGGGTGGACAGAACAAGTGACATTCTCTACTCAAGGCCCTTTGCCAATTCAAACGGTTTTCAAATCAATGTAACACACGTTATAGCCTCATGCTATAGTCTTTGCTTTCCCCAACTTAGCCCTTGTGTAACCGTAGCCTAGTCCCAGGTCTGTTTGTGCTGTCGTGACAATGACCGTAGGAATTGGCAAGACACCACAAACAGATCTGGGACCAGATTGGTTTTACCCCACCAGCCCACATCAAAGGATCCATGAGGACACCTGTAACCCCTGAGACCAGGGTCCTATTCATTAGGCACCAAACGGAACAAAAAGGACTGAATCACCAGAACTTGTCGTTATGCTACGTTGTGCCCTAATGAATACAACCCAGGTGTTGTTCGGTCCAGCATCGCGTGTAGAACTATGTATGGACTGGCGCACCATTACGTTAGATAAGCTGTAAGAGAGAACTGTTTTGTGGAGGTGACCAGCTGACGGGGTGTTAAAACCCCCAGCGGCTCCGGTCACCACAGGCCGATTCAATGGTGCTTTTTCGAGCTCTTTTGTAATTTTGTGTAAAAGAAAAAAACAGAAAGAAACTGTTCCAAAATGACTTGAATGAATGTATTTTTCTTTGTTGATGTACGTGATGCGAACGTGATGTTGATGCAGATGTGCGGTGTAGTTGCAGGCAGGGACTGTTGGGTACCGTTGCCTATATGACAGAAAGCAAGGGGTTGGTTTTTGTAGGTCGGTGGCCTTCTGTGTCTTTTTAGGTTGTTCATTCGTTTTTTTCCCCCTCTCTCTTTCTCTTTTTTACTGAGCCTTTTAAACGTAGGACGATGAGCGTTTTCTACTAACGTGCATCGCTATTATGAAGCCATTTTGATGAAGGCTCCGATAGGTCCAATGTTGTTGACGAGGAAGCAGCCATTGGTTTGGTTTTGGTGGTGTCGCTTCTATCTCAGTGAGAAGACATGGTACTGCTTTCTATTCCCCCTTCGCTCCATCTCTCAGTTGTAATTGCACTTAGCTTAGTCCCATTTCAAAACCAAAAGCACTTAGCTAGTTCATATTGTTATAGTGTAAACGTTTGAGCGGTCGGTCCAATAGGATGTCACCGGAAACAGACTTATTACCTTTTTAAGATGTTTGCTGTGAACGATCTGAATCAAAACCGTGATTTCCTGATTTTTGTTGTGTAGACATTTTGTGGTTTAGTGCGGAGGGTTTTTACCTCTGTAAAATTGCAGAGCGCAGATGAACACACATTGCATGAAATTAGGCAGTCGAGGTTGAACTATACTACGCTGGGAGACCCAAAGGGCCCAGGCTAAATTGTCAAAGCCAATTTTGCACAGTGCTGCACTTTTTGAACATGAAAAATGTATTTATCTGTACAGACGGAGATGCTCAACATGGAGAGTGTACATGAGACCAGGCAGCATAATAAAGGCATTTTGGTTTCTTTTATGCAAAAGCATTACCCATTTAATTGACCTTGCTCGCATTCCCAAGTGGTCTTTAAGCCAAAATGGTTTCTTATTTGTAAAGGGATATTTTTTTTACCTTAATTGTTTTGCTTGTTTCTTGTACTTTTCATTTTCTCGTGATTTATTTTTATTTTTATATATATTTTATTTCTTTGTAATGACAACAACAAAAATTGAGAGAACAATGCATTGTTAAGACCAAATGAAACTTAAAAACGAGGTTGTGATGCTAGGATTAAATCCGTCACTTCCTGGTAACGGAGGGGTGTAACAGTTAAATCTCTCTCCCGTGGTTGGCTTTCTTTTAGTCCCCTTTGACAACATAGCAATGTTCAGCATGCTGTCCGCTGGTCGCTGCTACATTATAGGAGTACAAGGAGCCCCCACCCCTGCCACACACACACTCCTAGGTCAGCTCCAGCTCCTTATCTATCCTCTAATATGTAATACTCTAGTGCCACTTGGTGGAAGGGAACCGCCTGAGACCACTGAGAATGAGTCAAACTGATTTTCAGGGTCCAAATCTAAAAACAAAAAATAAGAGGAACAAAAAAGAATGTGCCCGTCTTTTTACGACTGACTGTATGCCTTTTTTATATATATATATATATAGCTACCGCATAATCATTATGTAATCAAGAATGGCTGCAGTTGTTTCTTCTTATAGAACGGCCCCTTGGTCTGGTTGGTGTGTCTAAGGAGAAGAAAAGACCGACAGGGATCGCTTCTCTGTCCTTTCCAAAACCAGTATTTTTAAGCACTTATCGTTTGCTTATAATTTTTTGCCTAAAGGTGTTTTTTTTTTTTTTAATGGTATGTTGAGTGACTACCTTTCTGAGCACTTCGGAGTATGCATGACATCTCTCTCTCTCTCTCTCTCTATTTTATGACTCGACAAGACAACTATCTTCTTTTTTGTGTGTTTTCGTTCATCTTTTTTGGCACTCAGTAAAAATTGGTATGTGCTGTATAAAGCTTTCTGATTAGTTCATTGTTAAGGCTGTACAGGGTTGTTTGTGACAATAACTGGTAAATAGATCATTTGTACTTTTTTGGTTTTTGTATTCGTTTTTTCTTTGTTTTGGCATTATTTTATGTTCAAAAGTTGCCAGATCTAAATGTAACAGGATTTGAAAGTAAAGCTTACAACAGATGTTCCACCTCAGGTCTGGTTTTTCTTTCGACTCCTATAATGTCATTTTCGATGTCATGTTGTCTTGATTGTATATAGTTGAAACGGCCTCTCTCCAGGTACAGCTGCTACACCGGTGGAGATGTTTACAACGGGAAAGAAAAGAGCAGCAATGGATCCTCCCAAAAGTCTAATTATAGAATACCTCCAACCGGCCAACACTCAGGCCTTATGAGAGACGGCGGAGGACTCTTTCCTGATGCGACACAGCTCTCTATACGTTTCATAGGCTGTGACATCTGAAATGGCACCCTGTTTCCTATATAGTGCACTACTTTTGACCCCTGTTCCCTATAAAGTGAACAACTTTTGACCAGGGCCCGACAGGGTTAACTGACAACGACGAAAACGGTGCATGCGCTTCAATGGGGCAGAAGGCCGTGAGTTGTTATGATTCTGGATGGCCAGATAGCTAGCAACAGTAACAACAAGCTGCCATGTAGTGAATCGCAAGTGGCTCATTTCAGCTAGTTTGTTCTTGATACCATGTCTTGTTTTGACTTATGTCACGTCTATGCTAATATGGCTAAAATTAGCTAGCTAGCTAACCAACAACAGTAACAATGTATTTGAGAAACAAGTACTCATTGTGAAAATGTATTTATTATTTATGATTTCAAAAAACATTAGAGACTAAGTATAGTTTACATGTTGTCAACAATCTAAGGCAACACCGTCCGTTTTGCCCCATAGTTGCGCACGCCTCGGTTTTGTTGCTAAACAACCAACCTGTCTTGGGGCCCTGGTCAAAAGTAGTGCGCTACATAGGGAATAGGGTGCAATTTGGGGCGTGTCCACAGTGCTGTAATGGAGGCAGCAGACAGCAGCAGCACGTTCTCACCCAGCCAGAGGTTGGGGCCAGCCTAATGAAAACAGATGAAGCAGAGATAAAGTGTTTGCAGAAATTAAGGGACTCATTTATCACCGTTAGGCCCCGAGCTATAGAACACCTTGGTCTAAAGTTCTCCTTTAACAGGCCTACAGTCAGTATCCCAAACACACACACTCTCTCCCTCTGTCTACCACCCTTCTCTCTTTCCCCCTCTCTCCTTCTCTCTCCCCCCTCAATTCAATGGCTTTATTGGAATGGGAAACATGTTTATATAAAGTAGATAATAAACAAAAGGAAAATAAACAAATTCAAACTGAAATAGTGCATATTGTATAAACAGCCAATACTTTGAAGGGGTGAGAGAGAGAGATCTCCCTCCCCCCTTAAGTATTGACAGTTGCATATGGCTGTTAATATGATATGCACTATTTCAGTTGAAAGTCAGTGTGTATTATGCAGTAATGTTATCTGTTCATATTAGCCAATGATCTGTATATACAGTACCTCATCCACATGATTTCAGTGTTGCTCAGAGTAAAGTATGGAGCTTCGGCGATTCTAGACCAAATGGTCATCTCACTGCCCTGGACCTTAACCTTTACAGAGTTCACCTGTGTTCAGGTCTGAAACTCCTCTCTCTTCTCTATGTAGTTCAGATGTTGGCGTCTAGATCCGGTCTGGCCGTTTGCCATACCGTGGTATTAATGAGTCTCCTCTCCAGTGTGTTGAAAGCGGCTTAATTAAGTTCAAAGCAGTGCCAGGGTCACTAGAGGCCTGCTCAGCTGACCTCCCTATGAGTGGAAGTGTTGATTAGGAAGTGGAGATGGAGACACTCGCGCGGGCACAACTTACATACACACTAGTGGAGACACACTCCTACACACACACACGGCAGGACCTGTATTGATTTGAGGTTTAGATTTGATGTCTAAAGATTGACTTCCATTCATATTTAGCTCATGCCTATAACACCTTAATTACTATACAATGCTATTGTCCAAAATGGAGAATTTCTCCCTCACAAAAAAGGTGTATATATATTTATAATAATATCCCTCCACCCCTGGGCTCAAGCTGTCTGCACAGCGAAGACCTTTCAACACCACCTCGCGAAAGTTGGCCGGCACTGATCGATAGCGTGTTAGCTTTTTGTTTGGTTCAGGCTGCCTTGGCTTTATTACAGCTGGTTCGAGTCACGGGGGAGTCACAGCGGCGCGGATTTGCAGGCCGAGGTAGAGAGAAAGAGCGGGAAAGAGACAGAGGGAGAGCAAGAGGAGCTCCCTCTTGTTTGCCAAAAGTGTAATCCCACTGTGACCTGGGCTGACCCCGCCCTGAGAGGAAAGCTGCTTAGACAGAAGTGTGTGTCGGCAGGAGGGAGCTGCCACCCAGCGGCCTGCCTCCCTCTGTCTTTCCACTTCTCGCTCTCTTTCTCTAGTATGGTGATTCTCTGTCTACTCTTTTTCTTTCTCACTGTACCCCTCTACCTTTCTCTCTCTCTCCACTCCTTTCTCTCTTCCCCTTTATTTCTACCGCTCACTTCCTCCCCTGCCCTCTTCTCTCACTTCCTCCCCTACCCTCCTTTTCTCTCCCTCCACCTCGCTCTCCCTCCATCGCTCTCCACCTCCCTCTTATTCCCCCTTTCTCTCCTCCCTCTACTCTCATGTCTTCCCTGAAGCATCAATACTTCCCAGGATCCCTCTCTTCACCCGTCTGTCCATGGTGGGTTTGAGGTCTTAGCATGTGAAGGAGGAGGAGCTGAGGCAGAGCTAAGTAAAGACAGATCCTCTCTCCCCTCCATAGAGAAAACAAACTGAGGGGGGCAAAAAAAAAAGTCCAAAATGGCACCCTATTACCTATATAGTGCACTGCTTTTGACCAGGGTCCATAGTGCTTTGGTCAAAAGTAGTGTGCACTATAAAGGAGATAGGGGTGCCATTTCGTACGTAACCAGAGAGACAAAGAGAAGGCCTGCAACAGAGAGGATCGTTGGTGCAGAGAACACTTAAGGGGGAAACTAACTGTGGAATTGATTTAGCATGGGGTATACCAGCACTAATGCAACTTTTCAGAAATGACTAGTTTCCAGACCAAACTTATTTTATAAAGTTCATGTAATTTCAGATCGAGTTCAATGAAATCTAAAGTGCTACAACCTTATCCATTCGTTGATAATCGCATCCTTCTATTACGTCTGGACAGCTTCCACCTCAGGTGAGAAAAACACCTCTTATCCAATCAAGAGCTGGGATCTAGCCAAATAAAAAATGGATAGGGGGACGATCTGTAGTCTGGGCTCGGTCCGAAGTGCACTACTTTCGACCAGAGCTCTATGGATCCAGGTCTAAAGTAGTGCACTTTATAGATAATAGGGTTCCATGTGGGAGCCCTGCAGTCTCCTGTGGTGTATCACTCATTTGCCCGTCCAGAATAGGCAACAGAGAGGACATGCATTTACTTGCTTGTCCTTCTGCAGCCAATCCCACCAACCAGGACCAGACGTCACCATCACTAGCCAACCATGCATCCTAATCGCAGGAGTGAGACATCGCTCGGCAGAGGCGGGGGGGTCCACGACAATCTGATTCAGGAAGCTCCACAGGAGGTACCATCGCCACCGAGGAAGGATTACCAAGAAGCCACCGGGCTCTGGCGTATCCAGACTTGGGGCCGCCCCGGAACATTATAGGGGGATGGATCGTATAGCCACACACACACTGCCTCACTACACAACCCCAAACATAAGCTGGGTGATTTTGATTGGACAAGGAAGGCATGTTTACTGTACTGTATATAAGGGGGAGGGATATACTGTAACTTGGTGAAACGGGGGGGGGGGGGGGGGGGGGGGGGTCATACCACTTAGCTAGGAAGTCTGAAATGGAGACCCAGTAAATCTCACGACTGTTGTCAGGGCTAGACTGTTACCATGGCACTACGGGACACTGACCAGCCATAGGTTACTTGGTTTCTATGGATATGAGCTCTTCGGTCATAACACAATGGCATGAGTAGGTCTTTTCCTTTTCCTATTGGACATCACGCTCAGTGATACTGGCATCATCTTCGGTTTTGTTTTTGTTGACATTTAGAACATGATAGTATGTGACCAGTCTTTTAAAATGTGCTAATTTACAGCATCTTGCCAGCATCAATCAGTTGCCATCAAATGCCATCTAAAATGTATCTCTTCTAATTATGCCATTCTACTCTATTCTATCTCTACATGTATTACTGCTTTATATTTATATTCCTCACAATGTCTGTCTATTACAAGACCAGCACTGATTTCAATGATTCAGGTCCGTAGAGATCTGAGGCTGGCAGGTTTTTGTGTGTCTGGCTTTTTAAGAGCAGATCCAAGGTCAGAGACAAGCTAATCCTGCTCCTCGTTCCCCTGGTGAAGTAATGAAGTGTAACACTGACCCCAGTCTCACCCCCAACGATCTGCTCCGGCTGGCCAGGGGAAAAACTGATCTGGAGACAGTTGTACTTTATTCTTGGTTTGGAAATACAGTAAAACCAGGTACAGTGGTTGTTTACTGAGGAAACCACACAGAGAAACATAAGGGTATCGTTCTCGTTTTCAAATCCACCATAATATCCAATGTGACATTGAACCAGTGGGGTGTATTCATGGATGCCAAGGGAAAGCAGTCTTTCCCAAAACATTTCTAAGTAAAAAACACAAAATAATGTTTCATAATTGTCCTTCAATTCGCAAGAGGTTGAATGTATCTAACTGGAGAAAGCATTCGAGCAAGTGAAACAGCGCCCATCTATCTGATGCTGTCTGGTCCAAAAGAGTATGCCATCGTGCCGCCCAGAGCATTGAATGCATGGGAAGCCAGCGAGCATTTGGCCTCCCTTGATAAAAAAAAAGCATCAAATAATAGCCAATCAGCATTGAGCTAAGCTGAGTGAGCTCAACTGTGAATGGTCTTGGCACACCAACAAAAACAAAGTGTCATGGGAAGCCCGTTTGGATTTGTCGTCTCTCCTGTCAAATCGCATAGAGAGCATATGTCATTGACAGGATGTTTTTCTACTTGCACCAACACGCACACACAGACACAAATCAGAACCACGAACAGCCGCATTTTATTTAGCTTACGTTGATTGGACTAAATAGTTTTTGGTATCTTTTAGTTGTCATTGTATTAGACTAAGCAGAGGTGATTAGATGATGTTGAAGTTGAAGCAAACAACACAATTATCACACACAGGTTGTAATGTGGCTTTTTCTTCTGGATTGGCTTCCCCAGTGATTTTACCCACGTACCACTACTGCGTTGAACAGACATGTTTAGAAACAGAAACCACCATCTTTAATAGAATCCTTCCTATTTGTGTTGAGACCTGATCACTGCCTGGTTAGTAGTGTTTTAAATGATTCCATGTACTTGAGCATTAACGATTTCTACAATGCATTTCAATTAGCCTAATCCAATTGCGGTCTTCAATCAATTACGGGACCGCCCCCTACTCGTTTGTCTTCCAATCAAGACATTGGGAAACCTACCATCAATTCTCATTTAAGAGGAGAGCGGGTCAAACAAATTCACTTGGATCGCATCCATCCAGATGTCTGGTCTAGTCGTTGTACGTGGCTACTACTACACGATAAAACACATTTTTGGGCAAGTAGGACATCTTTCCTTCCCATCTTGGAATAAACGACTTATATATCATATAAGACTGCTGTGGAGTGTGGAGATATCAATTAGAATTTCATGTCCACCATCCAGATCATTATACAGTAGCTTACAAGGCAAGTTAGCATTGTTCTGGAGGCAGTTATGCAAAGTGGTCACTAGCTGGCACAGCCACAATATAAACCTAACCTTAACCACACTGCTAACCCTAATCTTAAATTAAGACAAAAAAATACTTTTCATGTATTTTTTTTACAATAAACCCAATTTTGGACATCTAAGTTCTGCCTCCAGGCAAGACTCAGGACAATAACACTGGGTGAATCAACTTTGTTTCCACATCATTTCAATGAAACGATGTTGAACACACGTGAAATAGATGTTGAATTGACGTCTGTGCCCAGTTGGAAACGTCAACCTGAATACAAGTTTACTGTACGGAATACATATTAGAAACTTCCTCATTCCTCCTCAGACCTACTCTAGTCAAGTATCAACCCTGCACAAGTCGTTAACCCTCCCCTAGTCAGGTGTCATCCCTCCTCCTCAACCCTCCCCTAGTCAGGTGTCATCCCTCCTCCTCAACCCTCCCCTAGTCAAGTGTCATCCCTCCTCCTCAACCCTCCCCTAGTCAAGTGTCATCCCTCCTCCTCAACTCTCCCCTAGTCAGGTGTCATCCCTCTTCCTCAACCCTCCCCTAGTCAGGTGTCATCCCTCTTCCTCAACCCTCCCCTAGTCAGGTGTCATCCCTCTTCCTCAACCCTCCCCTAGTCAGGTGTCATCTCTCCTCCTCAACCCTCCCCTAGTCAGGTGTCATCCCTCCTACTCAATCCTCCCCTAGTCAGGTGTCATCCCTCCTCCTCAACCCTCCCCTAGTCAGGTGTCATCCCTCCTCCTCAACCCTCCCCTAGTCCAGGGTTTCCCAAACTCGGTCCTGGTGCCCCCCGTGGGGGCACGTTTTGGTTTTTGCCCTAGAACTACACAGCTCAAATCAAATGTATTTATATAGCCCTTCGTACATCAGCTGATATCTCAAAGTACTGTACAGAAACCCAGCCTAAAACCCCAAACAGCAAGCAATGCAGGTGTAGAAGCACGGTGGCTAGGAAAAACTCCAGAGAAAGGCCAAAACCTAGGAAGAAACCTAGAGAGGAACCAGGCTATGTGGGGTGGCCAGTCCTCTTCTGGCTGTGCCGGGTGGAGATTATAACAGAACATGGCCAAGATGTTCAAATGTTCATAAATGACCAGCATGGTCGAATAATAATAAGGCAGAACAGTTGAAACTGGAGCAGCAGCACAGTCAGGTGGAAGTTGAAACTGGAGCAGCAGCATGGCCAGGTGGCCTGGGGACAGCAAGGAGTCATCATGTCAGGTAGTCCAGGGGGATGGTCCTAGTGCTCAGGTCAGTTGAAACTGGAACAGCAGCATGGCCAGGTGGACTGGGGACAGCAAGGAGTCATCATGTCAGGTAGTCCTGGGGCATGGTCCTAGGGCTCAGGTCCTCCGAGAGAGAGAAAGAAAGAGAGAAGGAGAGAATTAGAGAACGCACACTTAGATTCACACAGGACACCGAATAGGACAGGAGAAGTACTCCAGATATAACAAACTGACCCCAGCCCCCCCGACACATAAACTACTGCAGCATAAATACTGGAGGCTGAGACAGGAGGGGTCAGGAGACACTGTGGCCCCATCCGAGGACACCCCCGGACAGGGCCAAACAGGAAGGACATAACCCCACCCACTTTGCCAAAGCACAGCCCCCACACCACTAGAGGGATATCTTCAACCACCAACTTACCATCCTGAGACAAGGCTGAGTATAGCCCACAAAGATCTCCGCCACGGCACAACCCAAGGGGGGGGCGCCAACCCAGACAGGATGACCACAACAGTGAATCAACCCACTCAGGTGAAGCACCCCCTCCAGGGACGGCATGAGAGAGCCCCAGCAAGCCAGTGACTCAGCCCCTGTAATAGGGTTAGAGGCAGAGAATCCCAGTGGAAAGAGGGGAACCGGCCAGGCAGAGACAGCAATGGCGGTTCGTTGCTCCAGAGCCTTTCCGTTCACCTTCCCACTCCTGGGCCAGACTACACTCAATAATATGACCCACTGAAGAGATGAGTCTTCAGTAAAGACTTAAAGGTTGAGACCGAGTTTGCGTCTCTGACATGGGTAGGCAGACCTTTCCATAAAAATTGAGCTCTATAGGAGAAAGCCCTGCCTCCAGCTGTTTGCTTAGAAATTCTAGGAACAATTAGGAGGCCTGCGTCTTGTGACCGTAGCGTACGTGTAGGTATGTACGGCAGGACCAAATCAGAGAGATAGGTAGGAGCAAGCCCATGTAATGCTTTGTAGGTTAGCAGTAAAACCTTGAAATCAGCCCTTGCTTTGACAGGAAGCCAGTGTAGAGAGGCTAGCACTGGAGTAATATGATCAAATTTTTTGGTTCTAGTCAGGATTCTAGCAGCCGTATTTAGCACTAACTGAAGTTTATTTAGTGCTTTATCCGGGTAGCCGGAAAATAGAGCATTGCAGTAGTCTAACCTAGAAGTGACAAAAGCATGGATGAATTTTTCTGCATCATTTTTGGACAGAACGTTTCTGATTTTTGCAATGTTACGTAGATGGAAAAAAGCTGTCCTCGAAATGGTCTTGATATGTTCTTCAAAAGAGAGATCAGGGTCCAGAGTAACGCCGAGGTCCTTCACAGTTTTATTTGAGACGACTGTACAACCATTAAGATTAATTGTCAGATTCAACAGAAGATCTCTTTGTTTCTTGGGACCTAGAACAAGCATCTCTGTTTTGTCCGAGTTTAATAGTAGAAAGTTTGCAGCCATCCACTTCCTTATGTCTGAAACACATGCTTCTAGCGAGGGCAATTTTGGGGCTTCACCATGTTTCATTGAAATGTACAGCTGTGTGTCATCCGCATAGCAGTGAAAGTTTACATTATGTTTTCGAATAACATCCCCAAGAGGTAAAATATATAGGGAAAACAATAGTGGTCCTAAAACGGAACCTTGAGGAACACCGAAATTTACAGTTGATTTGTCAGAGGACAAACCATTCACAGAGACAAACTGATATCTTTCCGACAGATAAGATCTAAACCAGGCCAGAACATGTCCGTGTAGACCAATTTGGGTTTCCAATCTCTCCAAAAGAATGTGGTGATCGATGGTATCAAAAGCAGCACTAAGGTCTAGGAGCACGATGACAGATGCAGAGCCTCGGTCCGATGACATTAAAATGTCATTTACCACCTTCACAAGTGCCGTCTCAGTGCTATGATGGGGTCGTATACATTGTTTGTCTTCAGGAAGGCAGTGAGTTGCTGCTTACCCAACTCATCATCAAGCTTTGATCATTTGAATCATCTGTGTAGTGCCAGGGCAAAAACCAAAACATGCACCCAGGGGGGACCCCAGGACCAAGTTTGGGAAAGCCTGAAGTGTCAACCCTGCATTGGTCAGTTATTACCTCTGCTGTAGTCAAGCATGTTATTACTCCAACCTTGTGAAAGTGACACACTGACGTGTTCATTTTCAGGAAAAAACAATCATCATCAAATCATATCTGGGACTTCTATTGGAGAAGCAGTTTCTGCCCATCTTCATACTCTACTGTCTTTGCCTCAAAGGTTTACATATCTTGGTTAATAAGATTCTCAATTACACTCACATCACCATGACTACAGTAACAGAACATGATTATAACAGCATTTGTTCTGAAAATACAATGTACCAATGTCAGATAACACATCAGTTTCTTTACCAAAACAGACAGATCGGCAGAGGCGGCACTGGCACAGTACAACTAACAAACAAAAGCTTACTCTACAGTCTTGAGTTCAGCCAGTCCAGATGTAGGTAGTGACTCAGGAGCAGCACAGCGATGGTTGCCAAGGTGCCCAGATAGTCATTTAACCCTCATTGGTGGAGAGGCACACAAGCTGAAGGGCAAATTCATTTTTTCAAACTGAGCTCTTTCCATTCCCAATATCTCCCCTGTCGTATAACAGATAAATACAGATTTTTAAGAGGGATTTCTGTAATCTGCAAATGCCAGCCATGCTCTTTCATTTCAGTAAGAAGACTGCATTCTGCCGTTGGGTGTGATTTAGGCTAATTGAGAGAAACAACGATAATGACTTCTATTGGAAACATAATAGAGCAAGTTACACCACTAAGGTCAATAGCAGGAATGGCTGGACTTCAAAACTCTAATCTCATTAGTTTCTCACTGCAGTCCACCATGAAATCGAGGCAGAATTATACAAGTAGGGGGAATATACGATCTGAAAAGGTCATCCTATAGGGAGACCTTCCTCCACCACACAAGAGTGCTCTCTCAGTCAGTTCTTAGGGCCATAGCATGTTTGGATGTTGATGAGCATTCCATGGCACTGACTTCCAACAGCCCTGAGAGCACCACAGGAATGGTTATCACAACAATTAGATAGACAGCTCTTTTCTAAAGCAATCTTGATTTATTGTGTTTCCCTAAGATTAATGTCCTGCCTGTACAGTAAAGTTGGCTTTGGTTTGCAGTATAAAATGGGGCAATCTCTCTCCCTCTCTCATAAACACACACACTGCTAGCATGGATTCATTTAGGTGGTCATGTTAAATGATGCATACTAGCACATTCCTCTCCTTCTCTCTGACACACACACACACACACACACACAGCTTGCTGCTGGAGCGAGACACCTGGCCCATATCCTCGTGCCAGAAAAACGCCACGTCCGGCTGTCCAGTCAGTCTGTGTCCAGTTGCCAGACCAGTGGTCCAGTGTGGCTGGCACCGGTTACCCTGCCCATCTGCCACCAGGCGCTAACTCGCCCCGTCGCCCGCTCTACCTGCTCCCACGCAACTTGTCCGGGGAGAGCGGGAAGTGGCGGGAACAATGAGTCACGGCGGTGCCCAATGCCCTGGCACGGCTCCCTGACATGTCAACATGATGTGATGAAGCCAGCTTCGCCAGCCACGGCCACAGCTTCCTGCCCACCTCACAGGCCTTTTACTGTGGGCCGTGTCCGCTTTGCCCCCGGAGCAGAGAGAGGAGCCAGGAACATGCCAGGGCAGTAAAACGGCCAGTGATCAACTACCAGGGAGCAGAGCTCAGCTGCCATCTTGTTACCTCAGTGGGCAGAACAGGGTCGTGTTCATTAGGCATCAAACGGAACAAAAATGGACTGAAACCATGTCCAATAGGAAGCACTAGTTCCTATTTTCTGTTGTAAAACGTTTTGATACGGTATACCCTGATGAATACGACACTGGTAGGCTTAGGGCAGGGTGGAGAATGGGCTGTATCCATTACCGGCCATTAGTGAACCAAATCAAAACACACCCCTTTATATCGCATATTAAAAGGTGCATTTTTAGGAATACAAATAATTGTTTATCATTTATATAGGCCAATTTTCAGATTATGTTCATCAAAAATCCAGGCAAACAAGCGTGTGCAGTTATTTTAACCAGGTTTGAGTGGTAGCCTAGTCATTTGGAGGGTCTGGTGCTTGGCTGACCCAGTCCAGCAGTGGGCAGGGTTACCCCAGGGCAGAGGCACTGAGTGGTCATTAACATATGGCCAAGGAGAGGGCAAGGCAGAGTGCAGTCTATCGGTAGTTAATAGCAACTATCCAATATAAACCTCCTCCGCTCCAGAAAGTAAAAACTAGATTGCGTCCCAAATGGCACCATATTCCCTATATAGTGCACTACTTTTGATCCAGAGCACCTGGTCAAAGGTAGTACACTATGTAGGAAATAGGGTGCCATTTGGGACATGGACTAGAACACTTTTTACTGGTTGCCAAGGCTTTAAGTGCTGTAGCATTAATTCTTCCATCATAAAAGACACTGGGCTCAAAGCACAGTGGAATAAAATACAAGATTGTACCGTTCATCTTCTGCCTCTCTACATGAGTCTGGGATTGTGGCGTGCAGGGAGCTGTCTGGTAGTTCTCCCTACACAGCAGAGAGAGAGAGTGTGTGTAGCTGTGGACAGGTGTGACAGGTTGACCTCCGTATGCAGCCAAGGAGGAGTGAAGGAGTGTAGTCCAGCACTGCCTCTCAAAACATGGTCTGTCTGGAGCACAGCCTGGAGAGACCACTGGTTGCCCAGCCTGGAGAGACCACTGGTTGTCCAGCCTGGAGAGACCACTGGTTGCCCAGCCTGGAGAGACCACTGGTTGCCCAGCCTGGAGAGACCACTGGTTGCCCAGCCTGGAGAGACCACTGGTTGCCCAGCCTGGAGAGACCACTGGTTGCCCAGCCTGGAGAGACCACTGGTTGCCCAGCCTGGAGAGACCCCTGGTTGCCCAGCCTGGAGAGACCCCTGGTTGCCCAGCCTGGAGAGACCACTGGTTGCCCAGCCTGGAGAGACCACTGGTTGCCCAGCCTGGAGAGACCACTGGTTGCCCAGCCTGGAGAGACCACTGGTTGCCCAGCCTGGAGAGACCACTGGTTGCCCAGCCTGGAGAGACCACTGGTTGCCCAGCCTGGAGAGACCACTGGTTTCACAGCCTGGAGAGACCACTGGTTTCTCAGCCTGGAGAGACCACTGGTTTCCCAGCCTGGAGAGACCACTGGTTGCCCAGCCTGGAGAGACCACTGGTTGCCCAGCCTGGAGAGACCACTGGTTTCCCAGCCTGGAGAGACCACTGGTTTCCCAGCCTGGAGAGACCACTGGTTTCCCAGCCTGGAGAGACCACTGGTTTCCCAGACTGGAGAGACCACTGGTTGCCCAGACCACTGGAAAGACACTGATAATAGAGACTGGCAAGAGGGCAGCAGGACCAGGAGAGAGGGACGGGTGGAGAGAGAGAGAGAGAACAGGGGATATTCACTTTAGTATATTATCTACTTCACTTGCTTTGGCAATGTTAACATATGTTTCCCATGCCAATAAAGCCCCTTGAATTGAATTGAGAGGAGAGAGAAGGGCCAGGAGTGAGAGATGGGAAGAGAGGGGGGGGAGTGAGGAATGAGTAGAGATAGAGGGGAGAGAGAGAGAAGGGTATAGAGAGGAGAGGGGAATGAGGGCTAGTGAGAGAGTACAGCCAGAGATAATAAGGGGGAGTAGCTTAATTTTCACCCTACATATCACTGATCTAGGACACAGCCTCTCAAGGCAGAGAGCTGAGGCAGAGAGAGAAGAGATGGGAGGGGAGAGGTAGTGAGGGGGAGGGGAGAGGCAGAGAGGGGAGGGGGAGAGAGAAGAGAGGGGAGGCAGAGAGTTGCCAAGCCAGGACCTCTCTGCCTGGGTTGATGTCTCTGTCTCTGCCAGAGAACACTGAGTACTAACAGACACACACACCAGAGGGAGGAGACCGGGTCCAAGACGTCCAGCCACCTTTTGAAAGATGCACTTTGTCCGCCGGGTCTCGTCGGACATCCTTTTGTTTAAACAAGACGTCTCAGTCAGTCAGATGTTATTCCAGACATTCCAGATTATTGGCCCGCAGTAATCGAACAGCTGAATTCACTTAGGCCCAGAGGAGGCACAGCCAGGCCAATTAGACTGTGGATTAAGAGTGATTGCCTTCTGTGTCCTGAGGTGGCGCGGACTGGCGCTGGCTGCCATCTTGAGAATCGCTTTCATTAGGTTCTATTATCATGGCGGCTGCTGGCTGTGCTAAGATAAGCTAACACGCACGCGCAAACGCTAAGCACCACCGGCTTTAAAAAAATAATGGACCCTCCCTATAATGTATTTTACCTGGAGTCTGGAGTGGGGGCGGATTTTAAGATTTTAACAACGCAATGCAGGTGGGTGATGGGTAGTTTGTAGTTTGGGCTGGAGAGGGGCAGTGTGAGAGAACCCTTTTTCCTGACCAGACAGCCAGGGCGTTTTTTTTTTATCAGGCAGTGCGCGCAGGGAGCCTAAGCAGCTGGATTTCATTAATTGAGTGCTGGCAGCAACATCTCTCTCTCCATCTCCCTCTTTTACAGCAGTGGTGACTCACACAATGGGATTCATCCTTCTCTCCCGCTCCCGCCGATATCATCTTCCAACCATAACTACAAATAATTATTCACTCAAATCCATTACCAGAGGTCAACCAAGTTCCCCCAATCGGCTTCTAAAGTCCAATTACTGGGCGCCAAGGAAGGCTCCTTCTCTCTCTCCCTCTCCATATGTAGATCATCGTCCACAGGCCCATAGGCAGCAGGCAGGCGAGCAAATTACACACAGCAAACACAGGTCTGTGTGTGAAAGAGAGGAAGAGAACATTAGTGTGTAGATGAGAATGAGTTTTCCTCGACTAGACCCCACTCTACTGCCATAATCTGCCTACTAGGTTCTGTAGAAAGACTAGACCCCACTACCACCATGATCTGCCTACTAGGTTCAGTAGAATGACTAGACCCCACTACCACCATGATCTGCCTACTAGGTTCAGTAGAATGACTAGACCCCACTACCACCATGATCTGCCTACTAGGTTCTGTAGAATGACTAGACCCCACTACCACCATGATCTGCCTACTAGGTTCTGTAGAATGACTAGACCCCACTACCACCATGATCTGCCTACTAGGTTCTGTAGAATGACTAGACCCCACTTCTACCATGATCTGCCTACTAGGTTCTTTAGAATGACTAGACCCCACTACCACCATGATCTGCCTACTAGGTTCTGTAGAATGACTAGACCCCACTTCTACCATGATCTGCCTACTAGGTTCTGTAGAATGACTAGACCCCACTTCTACCATGATCTGCCTACTAGGTTCTTTAGAATGACTAGACCCCACTACCACCATGATCTGCCTACTAGGTTCTGTAGAATGACTAGACCCCACTTCTACCATGATCTGCCTACTAGGTTCTGTAGAATGACTAGACCCCACTACCACCATGATCTGCCTACTAGGTTCAGTAGAATTTTTATTTTTTATTTCACCTTTATTTAACCAGGTAGGCAAGTTGAGAACAAGTTCTCATTTACAATTGCGACCTGGCCAAGATAAAGCAAAGCAGTTCGACACATACAACGACACAGAGTTACACATGGAGTAAAACAAACATACAGTCAATAATACAGTATAAACAAGTCTATATACGATGTGAGCAAATGAGGTGAGATAAGGGAGGTAAAGGCAAAAAAGGCCATGGTGGCAAAGTAAATACAATATAGCAAGTAAAACACTGGAATGGTAGATTTGCAGTGGAGGATATGCAAAATAGAAATACAAATAATGGGGTGCAAAGGAGCAAAATAAATAAATTAATTAAATACAGTTGGGAAAGAGGTAGTTGTTTGGGCTAAATTATAGATGGGCTATGTACAGGTGCAGTAATCTGTGAGCTGCTCTGACAGTTGGTGCTTAAAGCTAGTGAGGGAGATAAGTGTTTCCAGTTTCAGAGATTTTTGTAGTTCGTTCCAGTCATTGGCAGCAGAGAACTGGAAGGAGAGGCGGCCAAAGAATGAATTGGTTTTGGTGGTGACTAGAGAGATATACCTGCTGGAGCGTGTGCTACAGGTGGAAGATGCTATGGTGACCAGCGAGCTGAGATAAGGGGGGACTTTACCTAGCAGGGTCTTGTAGATGACATGGAGCCAGTGGGTTTGGCGACGAGTATGAAGCAAGGGCCAGCCAACGAGAGCGTACAGGTCGCAATGGTGGGTAGTATATGGGGCTTTGGTGACAAAACAGATTGCACTGTGATAGACTGCATCCAATTTGTTGAGTAGGGTATTGGAGGCTATTTTGTAAATGACATCGCCAAAGTCGAGGATTGGTAGGATGGTCAGTTTTACAAGGGTATGTTTGGCAGCATGAGTGAAGGATGCTTTGTTGCGAAATAGGAAGCCAATTCTAGATTTAACTTTGGATTGGAGATGTTTGATATGGGTCTGGAAGGAGAGTTTACAGTCTAACCAGACACCTAAGTATTTGTAGTTGTCCACATATTCTAAGTCAGAGCCATCCAGAGTAGTGATGTTGGACAGGCGGGCAGGTGCAGGTAGCGATCGGTTGAAGAGCATGCATTTAGTTTTACTTGTATTTAAGAGCAATTGGAGGCCACGGAAGGAGAGTTGTATGGCATTGAAGCTTGCCTGGAGGGTTGTTAACACAGTGTCCAAAGAAGGGCCAGAAGTATACAGAATGGTGTCGTCTGCGTAGAGGTGGATCAGAGACTCACCAGCAGCAAGAGCGACCTCATTGATGTAAACAGAAAAGAGAGTCGGTCCAAGAATTGAACCCTGTGGCACCCCATAGAGACTGCCAGAGGTCCGGACAGCAGACCCTCCGATTTGACACACTGAACTCTATCAGAGAAGTAGTTGGTGAACCAGGCGAGGCAATCATTTGAGAAACCAAGACTGTCGAGTCTGCCGATGAGGATGTGGTGATTGACAGAGTCGAAAGCCTTGGCCAGATCAATGAATACGGCTGCACAGTAATGTTTCTTATCGATGGCGGTTAAGATATCGTTTAGGACCTTGAGCGTGGCTGAGGTGCACCCATGACCAGCTCTGAAACCAGATTGCATAGCAGAGAAGGTATGGTGAGATTCAAAATGGTCGGTAATCTGTTTGTTGACTTGGCTTTCGAAGACCTTAGAAAGGCATGGTAGGATAGATATAGGTCTGTAGCAGTTTGGGTCAAGAGTGTCCCCCCCTTTGAAGAGGGGGATAACCGCTGCTGCTTTCCAATCTTTGGGAATCTCAGACGACACGAAAGAGAGGTTGAACAGGCTAGTAATAGGGGTGGCAACAATTTCGGCAGATAATTTTAGAAAGAAAGGGTCCAGATTGTCTAGCCCGGCTGATTTGTAGGGGTCCAGATTTTGCAGCTCTTTCAGAACATCCGCTGAACGGATTGGGGAGAAGGAGAAATGGGGAAGGCATGGGCGAGTTGCTGTGGGGGGTGCAGTGCTGTTGACCGGGGTAGGAGTAGCCAGGTGGGAAGCATGGCCAGCCATAGAAAAATGCTTATTGAAATTCTCAATTATGGTGGATTTATCAGTGGTGACAGTGTTTCCTATCTTCAGTGCAGTGGGCAGCTGGGAGGAGGTGTTCTTATTCTCCTTATTCTTATTCTCCCAGAACTTTTTTGAGTTAGTGTTGCAGGAAGCAAATTTCTGCTTGAAAAAGCTAGCCTTGGCTTTTCTAACTGCCTGTGTATAATGGTTTCTAACTTCCCCGAACCGTTGCATATCACGGGGGCTGTTCGACGCTAATGCAGAACGCCATAGGATGTTTTTGTGTTGGTTAAGGGAAGTCAGGTCTGGGGAGAACCAAGGGCTATATCTGTTCCTGGTTCTAAATTTCTTGAATGGGGCATGTTTATTTAAGATGGTTAGGAAGGCATTTAAAAAATATATAGAATGACTAGACCCCACTGAAACTGGTAGTGAGACACAATAAAAACTAGCCAATCAGTGCCTCATCGTCTGTATGAAGACACCCTATAGATAGATTAACCCTATGTTCCATCCTACACTCCTTATAATATCACATGTCCCCCAGCCTCTAGGGTTCTACTGCTAGAGCAGAGAGAGAGATGCTATGGTGTTATGAGGTGGGCTGCTTAGAGGGTGAGCACACAAACAACAAAAAGCACAAATCTCACCTCCCCCCATCCTCTCTGCTCTCTCTAGTCCACTCCATCCCTACTAGTGACTGTGGGTGCTTGGATCGTTTTGCAGCAGTCTTGAAACTGAGCCGTGAGCCTGAATGAAATGCTTCACACACACTCATCTGTCACGTGAGAGAGACGGCAGAGCAGCCAGCCGAGTCGGTGCGACCCGGGCGGGAGGTGTGTGTGTGTCATGGAAGGAGGAGGGCAGTGTGTGTGAGGGAGGTATGTGTGTGTGGAGGGTTTGTGTGTATGAAAGAGGGAGGTGGGGATGGTGTGTGTGTATGTGTGTGTGAGCAGGGGGGACTGTGGGGAGACGAAGAGAGCCTACACAGCAGGGAGAGAGAGGCTTTGTGGATCGGCAGACCATGACCAGAAGCCACACTACACACACAGAGAAAGAGCCCAGCGTTAGCGTGGTGGGAGGGCCCAGGTGACATTTCATTCAGTGTCACGCATCCCACTATCTCTGATCAGAGCAGACAACATGCCCAAAAACAACACCAGCAGAACCCACAACAAAACCACCACCACCTAGGGGTTATGCTCAATCCTTACCACTGAAACATTACAGATTTCCAGAGAGAAATGGAAAGGTAATTTAGGATTGAACCGACATATGTAGCGTTTACCGTCTCCGCCAACTTGGGAACATTACCTTTCAATTTCAAATTGGGCCTTAGTGATGAATTTCCCCCGATACGGATTGATTAGAGCCCTAGGTCTCTGTCTGGTGCTACACACGACAAGTTACCACGACAACGCTTTATACTAACCATTCATCATTCTAAGACATGGTCCTGTACACCAGCAACAGACTGCATAGGTCACCACAACAATTCCAACACTACCATTTCTAACAATAAGACTTGGTTGTCTTTATTTATAGAAACAATACTCATAGGAATGTGACTGTCATGTCGCTACGACAACCCTCTATACTACTAACCATTCATAATGAGTACATTGTCATGTAATTAGTCATCATTTTGCAGATGTTGTCAAGTGGAGCTGGGTTTGGACTGCAATTAAACACAATTTCAAATAAAGAGACGCTTGTGTGTTGGATGAAAATGTGGGGATGGACCGCCGCTCTGACGGACACACAAAGCATCAATCGAAGTCTTGAGAAATGGAAAATCCCCCTCCGACCCCATCAAAGACCGTGTCCATGTCCTGTGCTTACATTAAAGAAATGTCTCTAAATGGTAAACACATGTGGGCTGGTCTGTGTTTGGGCTAAAATGGCTGAACATTGAACATGATACGACAGCATTTGAGTTAATCTTTCCACTGAGAAACCGCATCAGGGTGTTTACACTGAAGCCTAGTGTACGCTGTGTGTGTGTGTGTATGTCCAGAGATTAAGCTAGGACTGACTGTTCCCTAGAGCAGTACAGTGTGTGTGTGTGTGTGAGAGAGAGAGAGACAGCGTGATGAAGGGGAAGGGTGTTACTCAAGCCTAATGAATCCATCTGCATTCAGGGGGCAGTCTTCCTCCAGGCGCAGACAGGAGGAAACGACCGCCAACCTGCGAGCAGAGAGACTCTGGAGGCTGGGGCTCACTTCTCCGGAACAGACAGATGTAAACGATCAAGGAAAGATGGAAGTGGATGGAATAATCGGGGGGGACTGGGACGGATTTGACTAAGAATCTAGGGATTCTTTCCTAACAACAAACATAGGTTTGTGGCTTTGGACTGCAGCATAGAAGCAGTTTTCTCCCCACTATGTACAGACTGTCCTTTACAAACTTTACACTGGCGCTGTACAATGAGGGCAATTCCCACTGTTTTTATTTTTATTTACAGAGGTTGATGCCTACTGCGCCCTGGGCTGGTGTAATGGACGCTTTATGATAATACTACTGTCTCTTTGATCATTCCTCTGCCCAGCGGTAGGTAGGTAGCCTAGTATCTGCTTGAAGCCAGGCTCTGACTGGCATGGAGGATGGATGTGAAGGATTACCATGGTGTCCTCAGAGCTCCAGAGAAGAAGGATCTGGTGTCCTAGCAGCCTCTCTGTGACCTGTCACCCAGCACAGGGAGGAGCGGTGGAGGCTGGCTCTCAGGCCAGTCATTATGAAAATGGTTTAGATGTAGAGTTAGGGGGACATCTGGTGGTCAAGAGGCATCATTGCAAAAATGTGGCAATTTTGTCTGGATTAAATGTAAAACTTTACCAGGACAATGGGAATGATATGACGCTTGTATTAAAAGTTGTCAAGCTTCCTTGGTTCAGTAGCTACGTCCCCACACAAAGCTTCCTAGCTCTGGTTCAGTAGCTACGTCCCCACACAAAGCTTCCTAGCCCTGGATCAGTAGCTACGTTCCCACACAAAGCTTCCTAGCCCTGGATCAGTAGCTACGTTCCCACACAAAGCTTCCTAGCCCTGGATCAGTAGCTACGTTCCCACACAAAGCTTCCTAGCCCTGGTTCAGTAGCTACGTTCCCACACAAAGCTTCCTAGCCCTGGATCAGTAGCTACGTTCCCACACAAAGCTTCCTAGCCCTGGTTCAGTAGCTACGTCCCCACACAAAGCTTCCTAGCCCTGGTTCAGCAGCTACGTCCCCACACAAAGCTTCCTAGCCCTGGTTCAGTAGCTACGTTCCCACACAAAGCTTCCTAGCCCTGGATCAGTAGCTACGTTCCCACACAAAGCTTCCTAGCCCTGGTTCAGCAGCTACGTCCCCACACAAACATTTCAGCAACAGAAAACGCCCACAACTATCTAATTCATTTCATAATTTATTCAACTCATTGATTATGATAAAATCTATAAAACTGCATCCATTGATACTCTTCAAGTATAAACCAATAAACGGCAATGTCAAGTCTCTTGTATGAGTAAGTAGGTCAGTGTTTCAATTTGAAGGCAGTGTGTTGTGTGTGTGTGGGATTGGGAGGGGGACCAAAACCTAGAATTCCTTCCCTTCTCTCATCAACAATCAATCGTCCTTACAGAGCAGTGACCTGAGAGACAAGGCGAGAAGTGAAATCAATATTACAGTATATGGATAATGCTGTTGGTATTAGATCTCCACTTCAGCTAGGTCACTGTGAGGAGGAGGATGATGAAGAAGAGGTGAAGGCCTTCAGTAACAGATCAGCCGCCAGGCCCGGTGATATAGCTCCCCTGGTGACCCTGTCCTCTAGCTGGGGTAGCTCCCCCCTGACGGCAGGGTGTTCCTGGAAGTGCCTCAGGACATTCTCCTGGATCAGGCTCCACATCCACACCTTGTGCTGGGCCCTACGTCTGTCCTGGAAGTCCCCGCTGGACAGGGTGGCTGAGCGGAAGGCCTCCATCTTACCCCACAGCTCTGCTACACCCTCGCCTGTCTGGGATGACACACGCACTACCTGGTGGGGTGGAGAACCACACACACACACACACACACACACACACACACACACACACACGGTTAAGGACCAGTGAGCACACATACACACACTATGTTCTACTATCCCTGTGGGGACCTAAAATGTATTTCAATGAAAAATCCTAATTTTCCCTAACCTTAACCCCTAAGCTTAAAATAGCCTTTGTCCAAGTGGGAATGTGGGAAATGGCCCCACAAGGGAGAATTTTTCTTGTTTATCTATCAATGTGTGAACTTTGGGGATTTTCAGTACCCACAAGGATAGTAATACAAGCCCCCCCACACATACACACAGTGCATACTGACATACATATACTCTCACATACGGTACTTGTCAGAAGTTTGGAAACACCTACTACTCATTCAATGGTTTTTCTTTATTTGTACTATTTTCTACATAGAATAATAGTGAAGACATCAAAACTATGAAATAACACATATGAGATCATGTAGTAACCAAAAAAGTGTTAAACAAATCAGAATATATTTTAGATTCTTCTAAGTAGCCACCCTTTGTGTTGATGACAGCTTTGTACTCTTGGCATTCTCTCAACGAGCTTCACCTGGAATGCTTTTCCAACAGTCTTGAAGTAGTTCCCACATATGCTGAGCACTTGTTGGCTACTTTTCCTTTACTCTGCGGTCCAACTCATCCCAAACCATCTCAATTGGGTTGAGGTCAGGTGATTGTGGAGGCCAGATCATCTGATGCAGCACTCCATCACTCATCTTCTTGGTCAAAAAGCTCTTACATAGATAGGTGTGTTTGGGTCAATGTCCTGTTGAAAAACAAATGATAGTCCCACTAAGCGCAAACAGGATGGGGTGGCGTATCGCTGCAGAATGCTGTGGTAGCCATGCTGGTTAAGTGTACCTTGAATTCTAAATAAATCACTGTGTCACCAGCAAAGCACCCCCACCCCATCACACCTCCTCCTCCATGCTTCACGGTGGGAACCACATGTGGAGATCATCCACTCAACTACTCTACGTCTCACAAAGACACAGCGGTTGGAACCAAACATCTCAAATGTGTACTCATCAGACCAAAGGACAGATTTCCACCGGTCTAATGTCCATTGCTCATGTTTCTTGGCCCAAGCAAGTCTCTTATTATTATTGGTGTCCTTTAGTAGTGGGTTCTTTGCAACAATTCGACCTTGAAGCCCTGATTCACGCAGTGTCCTCTGAACAGTTGATGTTGAGATGTCTTACTTGAAATATGTGAAGCATTTATTTGGGCTGCAATCTGAGGTGCAGTTAACTTTAATGAACTAATCCTCTGCAGCAGAGGTAACTCTGGGTCTTCCTTTCCTGTTGTCCTCATGAGAGCCAGTTTCATCATAGCCCCTGATGGTTTTTGCAACTGCACTTGAAGAAACTTTCAAAGTTCTAGACATTTTCCGGATTGACTGACCTTCATGTCCTGAAGTAATGATGGACTGTCATTTCTCTTTCCTTATCTGAGCTGTTCTTGCCATAATATGGACTTGGTCTTTACCAAACAGGGCTATCTTCTGTATACCCCCCTACCTTGTCACAATACAACTGATTGGCTCAAACGCATTAAGAAGGAAAGAAATCCCACAAATAAACTTTTAACAAGGCACACATGTAAATTGAAATGCATTCCAGGCGACTACCTCGTGAAGCTGGTTGAGAGAATGCCAAGCGTTTGCAAAGCTGTCATCGAGGCAAAGGGCGGCTACTTTGAAGAATCTCAAATCTCAAATATATTTAATAACACTTTTTTGGTTACTACATGATTCATATGTGTTATTTCATAGTGTTGATGTCTTCACTGTTATTCTACAATGTAGAAAATAGTACAAATAAAGAAAAACCCTGGAATGAATAGGTGTGTCCAAACTTTTGACTGGTACTGTATATGAACACACACGTGTGGACCGCCATGTAGTTGGCAATCAATCCCCATGCAGGCACAGTGACACACCACAGATATCACACACCCAGTGGGGTGTCTATATTCCCCATATTCACCTCAGGCCTGTTCAGACAACACAAGTGTTTTTTTTTTGTTTTTTTTACCTTGGCCTTTATTTAACTAGGCAAGTCAGTTAAGAACAAATTCTTATTTTCAATGACGGCCTAGGAACAGTGGGTTAACTGCCTGTTCAGGGGCAGAACGACAGATTTGTACCTTGATTTAAGGGCTAAACAACTCATTATTGACCAGTGCTTGAATGAGAGTGACGGCACTACAAAAAGGGAACTGTGTGAAGTCATATCTCAATGGTACAACACACTATCAAGCTGTATTCTATCTAGTCATTTATAAATTGGTCTGTTCACAATTCAAGTGTGCCAATAGAAATGTGTTTCTGACATGGGGAAATACTGTAGAAATGTCTTACAAAGCTACAGTCAATATGATTAATCTGCTAGAAGGGAGCCTTCCAAAGTACCCTCCCCTGAACCTAATATTGAGAGGCAGAGGAATCATGTGGAGACCCATTAAAATCACTGTGGTGGATATCTTCTGTCCTGAAGTCAGTGTTGCTGCCTCTGGTACTAGTGGAAAGAGGAACAGGGCCAGAGAGCGAGAGAGACAAATGGAGACAGCAAAACAGAGAGAGATGAGATAGATGGAGATGAAGAGAGAGAGGGTGGAGAGAAATAGAGACAGAAAAACAGAGAGTGCAAGAAAGAGAGAGAGAACCAGAGAGCGAGACAGGTCTGGGAGTCTTTCATCTGAGTGGGTGGGCTGCTAATCAGGAAAATACATGACACAGCAGCTCTCTATTCAGAGTGGGGAGGAAGAGGGGGATGGATGGAGGGAGGGAGAAGGGTGGGTGGGTGGCGGTAGGGGACTTTGGCAGGGTGCCAGGTGAGCAGATGCTGCATTGGGCCGCGCGCGGTCGGTCTGAGACAAAGAGACAACGCTCGGCCCAGGGCGGGGAGACATGCAGAGAGCACCCCCTCCCCACCCCGGGAACACTGCGACAGACTAGAGTGCCCTGATGATGACATCACATTATCCCCCTCCCCCAGGTCAGCTGACCTCGCTGTGCAGTGGGACGGCCTGTCGGCTCTGGTGATGTGTGCGCGTGGAGAGTTGAGGGCGGCAAAAAAGGATTTTCAGGGGAAATGTAACACAGCTCTCCAATAGAGGATATGAAGAAGAATATCAGGTTCCAACCCGCAGTTACCTGGAGTTTGAGGCAATATGATTTTTTTCATGTTTTGTCACATTTTTTATTTTATTTTTTACCTTTATTTAACCAGGCAAGTCAGTTAAGAACTAATTCTTATTTTCAATGACGGCCTAGGAACAGTGGGTTAACTGCCTGTTCAGGCATGCATTTATTTCTCATTTTCTGTTTTTACTTCTTAATTCTGTGCATATGAAAGTATGAGCACAAACTCACATAACCCCACACTAACAAGGTTCCAGGTCTTTGGACTTTTTCCTGAGCAGCTATTTGAAGCACATTTATATATAGGTTTAACCCCTTCGCACTACCACTCAGACAAAAAACATTCAACCCAATACAACCCACCTTAGGGTTCCAGGACTTTGATTTCTTCCTGAGCAGTTTCAGAGCGCTGGTATACTCTGCCTGGATTCTCCTGGCTGGTACTAACAGGTCTCCGTCTGCTTTAGTGACCACCACCAGGTCTGCCTTCTCTATGATGCCTCGCTTAATGCCCTGGCAATGGAGAACACACACAGATTCAGTACTGTGCCCTGAACTTTACAAAATGTCCCTAGACGGCTACCACCCGGTTACTCAACCCTGCACCTTAGAGGCTGCTTGCCCTATGTACATAGTCATGGAACACTGGTCACTTTAATAATGTTTACATACCGTTTTACCCATTTCATATGCCTCACAAGTCCTCAACTAGCAGCTTCATTAAATAGTACCCGAAAAACACCAGTCTCAACATCAACAGTGAAGAGGCGACTCCAGGATGCTGGCCTTCTAGGCAGAGATATTGATTGTCAGTTATCATTGGAATTGAAAATTCTCGTGATAAATAGTCATTTACAACATTAACAATGTCTACACTGTATTTCGGATCAATTTGAAATTATTTTAAGACAAAAGAAATAGCTTTTCTTTCAAAAACAAGGACATTTCTAAGTAACCCCAAACTTTTGAACGGTAGTGTATATGAGATTCTTCAACGTAGGCACCCTTTGCATTGATGACAGCTCTGCACACGCTTGAAATTCACTCAACCAGCTTCATGGGGTAGTCACCTGGAATGCATTTCAATTAACAGGTGTGCCTTGTTAAAAGTTAATGTGGAATTTCTTTCCTTCTTAATGCGTTTGAACCAATCAGTTGTGTTGTGTTGTGACAAGGCAGGGGTGGTATACAGAAGATGGTCTTAACCAAATAGGACCAAGTCCATATTATGGCAAGAACAGCTCAAATAAGCAAAGAGAAACAACAGTCCATCATTACTTTAAGACATGAAGGTCAGTCAATCTGGAAACTTTCAAGAACTTTGAACGTTTCTCCAAGTTCAGTCGCAAAAACCATCAAGAGCTATGATGAAACTGGCTCTCATGAGGACCGCCACAGGAAAGGAAGACCCAGAATTACCTCTGCTGCAGAGAATAAGTTCATAAATTGCAGCCCAAATAAATGCTTCACAGAGTTCAAGTAACAGACACATCTCAACATCATTGTTGAATTGCTGCAAAGAAACCACTACTAAATGACACCAATAAGAAGAAGAGACTTGCTTGAAAGACAGTAACACGAGCAATGGATAATAGACCGGTGGAAATCTGTCTTTGGTCTGATGAATTCAAATTTGAGATTTATGGTTCCAACCGCCATGTCTTTGTGAGACGCAGAGCAGGTGAAGGGATGATTTCCGCATGTGTAGTTCCCACCGTGAAGCATGGAGGAGGTGGTGTGATGATGCTTTGCTGGTGACACGGAGCGATTTATTTAGAATTCAAGGCACACTTAACCAGCATGGCTACCACAGCATTCTGCAGCGAGACGCCATCCCACCTGGTTTGTGCAACAGGACAATGACCCAAACACACCTCCTATCTGTGTACGGGCTATTTGACCAAGAAGTAGAGTGATGGAGTGCTGCATCAGATGACCTGGCCTCCACAATCACCTGACTTCAACCCAGTTGAGGTGGTTTGGTATGAGTTGGACCGCAGAGTGAAGGAAAAGCAGCCAACAAGTGCTCAGCATATGTGGGAACTCCTTCAAGACTGTTCGAAAACCATTCCAGGTGAAGCTCGTTGAGAGAATGCCAAGTGTGCAAAGCTGTCATCAAGGCAAAGGGTGGCTACTTTGTAGAATCTCAAATATATTTAGATTTCTTTAACACTTTGTTGGTTACTACATGATTCCATGTGTTATATCATTTGTTTTGATGTTTTCACTATTATTCTACAATGTAGAAAATAGTCAAACTAAAGGGAAAAAAACATTTAAAATGTAATGAGTAGGTGTGTCCACAGAAATGACTAAATATGTGTATGTGACCAACATGATGTGCTTTGAACTGATCTCCAGAGGAGAAATTGGATGTAAATCTTATGTCTATACGTCTAAGCTGATTGATGGACTGTGATCCTGTTTGAATACTTAAGTGCATCCTGAGACAGGATAAGTGAAGACAACAGGGTGGAAAGAAACCATTTTGTTTCTTTTCCAAATATGAAAGGAGTGAGGAATCAGGGATGTACTTTAAAGCCAGTTGAACTAAGCTCATGAGACATTTATATACATCAAGAATCAATGGATATAATTTTCATTTAAATGATCAAAAATGTCTGTAAATATCAGAAGATATTCAATGTCACAAGATATTCACAGGTTCTTTAATGGCATTGTAACAGGGGAGTGTGATGGTGATGGAGGTCTGACCTGTAGTTCATCGCCCCCTGCTGGTGGGATCAGCAACACAAACATGTCCACCATGTCAGCCACCGCAAACTCTGACTGGCCTACGCCTGAGGACACAACACACAATGAAACCAAGTACTTATGAAATGCCAGATACCTTAGGAATTTTATTAATAAACTATGAGCTATGTTATATAATTTCATCATTTTATCCTTCATGCCATTTAGACTTTATAAACCACGTAATGTGGAAGATGCAAAGCATGAACCACAATGAGATTAAATCTGGTTCAATAAAAACTGTGCAGGTGGCCTATGCCAGGTGAAGATTTGTCCCTTCTGAGGCTTTTAAAAACAGTCGACTCAACCATTGAGTTCCTCACCTACAGTTTCTACCAGAACGATGTCGTAGCCACCCCCCTCACACAGTACTATGGCCTCATTGGTGGTCCGGGTGACTCCTCCCAGTGTTCCAGAGGTGGGGGAGGGTCTGATGAAAGCACTCATGTCTCTGGAGAGCTCAGTCATACGAGTCTTGTCACCCATCAGAGACCCTGGGGAGAGGGGGAGGATTTATGCGTAACACCAACATAAAGTGTAAGTGGTAGTATATCAGTATAGCTATCAATATTTAATAATAATCCTTTGCCTAGCTTGAAGAAGATATATGTGAGGAACACAGGAGGCTGCTGAGGGGAGGACGGCTCGTAATAAATGTCCAGAACAGAGCAAATGGAATGGCATCAAACACCTGAAAACCATGTATTTGATACCATTCCACTGATTCCGCTGCAGCCATTACCACGAGCCTGTCCTCCCCAATTAAGGTGCCACCAACCTCCTATGGTGAGGAAATTATGTTTAACAACATTGAACAAGGAGGAATGGTTATGTCAATGTTCACAAAATCCCACATGTTACGGTGCAAGAGTCTGTCTGGCATTACGAGGCATTCTAACAGACCCATTTAAACCAATACATATACCCCACAACACTGATGAAATACCACATACAAACACAGCAATGACACACTCCTTCCGTGGCCTCCAACTGCTCTTAAACGCTAGTAAAACCAAATGCATGCTTTTCAACCGTTCGCTGCCTGCACCCGCACACCCGACTAGCAACACCACCCTGGATGGTTCCGACCTAGAATATGTGGACATCTATAAGTACCTAGGTATCTGGCTAGACTGTAAACTCTTCTTCCAGACTCATATCAAACATCTCCAATCTAAAATCAAATCTAGAGTCGGCTTTCTATTCCGCAACAAAGCCTCCTTCACTCACGTTGCCAAACTTACTCTAGTAAAACTGACTATCCTACCGATCCTCGACTTCGACGATGTCATCTACAAAATAGCTTCCAATACTCAACTCAGCAAACTGGATGCAGTTTATCACAGTGCCATCCATTTTGTTACTAAAGCACCTTATACCACCCACCATTGCGACCTGTATGCTCTAGTCGGCTGGTCCTCGCTACATATTCGTCGCCAGACCCACTGGCTCCAGGTCATCTACAAGTCCATGCTAGGTAAAGCTCCACCTTATCTCAGTTCACTGGTCACGATGGCAACACCCACCCGTAGCACGTGCTCCAGCAGGTGTATCTCACTGATCATCCCTAAAGCCAACACCTAATTTGGCCGCCTTTCCTTCCAGTTCTCTGCTGCCTGTGACTGGAACGAATTGCAAAAATCGCTGAAGTTGGAGACTTTTATCCTCACCAACTTTAAACATCTGCTATCTGAGCAGCTAACCGATCGCTGCAGCTGTACATAGTCCATCGGAAAATAGCCTACCCAATTTACCTACCTCATCCCCATACTGTTTTTATTTATTTACTTTTCTGCTCTTTTGCACACCAGTGTCTCTACCTGTACATGACCATCTGATCATTTATCACTCCAGTGTTAATCTGCTAAATTGTAATTATTCGCCTACCTCCTCATGCCTTTTGCACACAATGTATATAGACTTTTTTTTTTTCTACTGTGTTATTGACTTGTTAATTGTTTACTCCATGTGTAACTCTGTGTTGTCTGTTCACACTGCTATGCTTTATCTTGGCCAGGTCGCAGTTGTAAATGAGAACTTGTTCTCAACTAGCCTACCTGGTTAAATAACGGTGAAAAAAAATAAAAATTAAATGTAGAATGATGTGGAAACATACCTCCTGTAGTGCATGATGAGGGGTCAACAGCCAGAACAGAGACTTTATGTCCTTGTCCTGTGAGCATCTTCCCCACCACCTCAATGAAGGTGGACTTCCCAGCTCCGGGTGGGCCAGACAGACCTACAGACAGACGTCACCTCACAGAGGACAAACATGCACGTCCACCAAGCCCACACTCTTCCCCATATGGTAGTTTAGACTTAGCTACCTCAAGTGTAGGAGTACAAAAATCTTCAATAAGCCCAGATTGCAGCCACCAATTCAAGCGTTCTAACTCTAAGGACTCTGCAAGCCACTAGTTCAAATGTTCACATATTATTGGGTCTGCGTGCATTCTATGTACTGGGCATAGACACAACAATGTTGAACATAACAATCCACATACTAACCCACTCTGAAGGCCAGGGGTTTCCCTCCGTTCTGTTTCTCCTGCTCCTTCCTGTGGGCCAGTACTCTCTGTAGCAGGACCTGGGCCAGCTCTTTCTTTCTGGGATGCTGGGTCTCCACCAGGGTAATGGACTCAGCCAGACTGGCCCGCTGACCTGAGATCAGTCCTTCATACAGCTTATTCAACAGCCTCTGCTCTGGTGGACTCAGCTCCTTGATGTGGTTGAGGGTGGATTCCACACACATACCACGGATGTGTTGGGAGTTAAGCCCAGGGAATGAGGGGGTACGAGTGCAGGATGGTGGGTGTAGCTGGCGGAGGAGGCATCGGCCCAATGTTGGGGTGACAATTCGTAAGGGGGAGGACAAGCCGTGGAGAAGCGGAAAGAGTACTGAGGGTCCCATGATTGCCTGGCACTGGTCCCTTCTCTAGGGGAGAGAGTCTGATAATGATGTAACGTTAGACAACAGGCATTCAGTAGAGGTTTGTGACACATTTCAGTTCATTCAACAAGACAGAACCAAAACAAAGCTGATGTTGATTACTCTATGACACTCACTTTGGGCTATTTAGACTGAGGTTGTGGCATTCAGGAGCAAATTCTTCCAGTAGAAACGAATGGACATATGCATACATACAGTACATACACCGGTAACTGACTGACAAGTAGCCTACAGCTGAACAGTTACAAAACGTGTACATACAATGGAGAACTCACCTTGATAGCCAGCTATTTGAACATACATCTGCTTCGTTCAGCTTTGCTGTTGTCCTCTAATATTGCTCCATACACTTTTATAACTGAGTATTCATTTTTGGAATAAAGAAAATAAGGATAATTCTGTCATTAGATACTCCAAAGCAACCACACGTTGACCTACCAGTGTTTTGGTCGTCACTAGCTACCACAGTCACAAAGTCAGAAACTCTGCCCATTTCTATCTTCTTATAATGTGATATTAAACCTAACATTGACCCTAACCTTAACCACACTGATAACCTTATGCCTAGACATAACCTTAAAGTAAGACCAAAAAGCACATGTTTATTTTCATAAATCTTTTGACTTCGTGGCTGTGCTATCTAGTGAAACCCCGTGGGTATTTTTTATTTTTTTTTGCTTCGTTCACTTCCTACTTCCTGTGACGTTGAACACCGCCCCTTTCTAGAAAAGTAGTACTACTCAAGGCCACACGGTGGTAGCAGTTAGTCGTGGTTGAGCTCTTGTCTTCACAATTCACTCAAATTGAAATTCAAGGGAATCATTTTAGAAGGCATTTATCTAGGGATGGATAACTCTTGCACAATTTTGCATATGTATTTTGCAAGATTTTTCCATTTTCAGCCATTGTGGCCAATACAATTTCATGTTAGTGTCTTGAGTTGTAATATTTTTGTGGGTGCTTCTACAGTTCATGTCCTATTTCACACAGGTACACATGTATTAAAATCAAATAAAATCTATGTTTATTTGTCATGCGCACCGAATAAAACCTTACAGTGAAATGCTTACTTACAGGCTCTAACCAATAGCGCAAAAAAGGTGTTAAGTGAACAATAAAGAAATAAAACAACAGTAAAAAAAACAGGCTATATACAGTAGCGAGGCTATAAAAGTAGCAACGCTACATACAGACACTGGTTACTCAGGCTGATTGAGGTAGTATGTACATGTAGATATGGTAAATGTGACTATGCATATATGATGAACAGAGAGTAGCAGTAGCGTAAAAGAGGGTGTGGTGGGTTGTGGTTGTCACGTTCTGATCTTAGTTCGTTTTTTATGTCTTTGTGTTAGGTTAGTCAGGGCGTGAGTTGGGGTGGGTAGTCTATGTTCTTTTTTCTATGTTGTTATATCTCTATGTGTTTGACCAAGTACGGTTCTCAATCAGAGGCAGGTGTCGTTCGTTGTCTCTGATTGAGAATCATACTTAGGTAGCCTGTTTTCCCCATTTTGGTGGTGGGTGTTTAATTTCTGTTTAGTGTCTGTTCACCTGGCAGAACTGTTTCGTTTGCTCTTCGTTGTTATTTTGTGTGGTGTTCAGTTTTTCAATTAAAATATGATGAACACTTGCCACACTGCATTTTGGTCCTCCTCTCCTTCCACCAACGAGAATCGTTACAGTGGGTGGCGGGACACAATGCAGATAGGCCAGTTAGCCAATGTGCGGGAGCACTGGTTGGTCGGTCCAATTTTAATCTATTAAAAAATGTATTTCACCTTTATTTAACCAGGTAGGCTAGTTGAGAAAAGTTCTCATTTGCAACTGCGACCTGGCCAAGATAAAGCATAGCAGTTCGACACATACAACAACACAGAGTTACACATGGAGTAAACAAACATACAGTCAATAATACAGTAGAAAAAAAGAAAAGAAAAAGTCTATCTACAGTGAGTGTAAATGAGGTAAGATAAGGGAGTTAAGGCAATAAATAGGCCATGGTGGCGAAGTAATTACAATATGACAATTAAACACTGGAATGGTAGATGTGCAGAAGATGAATGTGCAAGTAGAGATACTGGGGTGCAAAGGAGCAAGATAAATAAATACAGTATGGGGATGAGGTAGTTGGATGGGCTATATTACAGATGAGCTATGTACAGATGCAGTGATCTGTGAGCTGCTCTGACAGCTGGTGATTAAAGCTAGTGAGGGAGATATGAGTCTCCAGCTTCAGTCATTTTTGCAGTTCGTTCCAGTCATTGGCAGCAGAGAACTGGAAGGAAAGGCGGCCAAAGGAGGAATTTGCTTTGGGGGTGACCAGTGAGATATACCTGCTGGAGCACATGCTACCAGTGGGTGCTGCTATGGTGACCAGTGAGCTGAGATAAGGCAGGGCTTTACCTAACAGAGACTTGTAGATGACCTGGAGCCAGTGGGTTTGGCGATGAGTATGAAGCGATGGCCAGCCAACGAGAGAGTACAGGTCGCAGTGGTGGGTGGTATATGGGGCGTTGGTGACAAAACAGATGGCACTGTGATAGACTGCATCCAATTTGTTCAGTAGAGTGTTGGAGGCTATTTTATAAATGACATTGCCGAAGTCGAGGGTCGGTAGGATGGTCAGTTTTACGAGGGTATGCTTTGTTGCGAAATAGGAAGCCGATTCTAGATTTCATTTTGGATTGGAGATGCTTAATGTGAGTCTGGAAGGAGAGTTTATAGTCTAACCAGACACCTAGGTATTTGTAGTTGTCCACATATTCTAAGTCAGAACCGTCCAGAGTAGTGATGCTGGACGGGCGGCCAGGTGCAGACAGCGATCGGTTGAAGTGCATGCATTTAGTTTTACTTGCATTTAAGAGCAGTTGGAGGCCACGAAAGGAGTGTTGTATGGCATTGAAGCTCATCTGTGGGTTAGTTAACACAGTGTCCAAAGAAGGGCCAGAGGTATACAGAATGGTGTCATTGAGTTTTTTTGAGGTAGTATGTACACGAATGTATAGTTAAAGTGACTATGCATATATGATAAACAGAGAGTTGCAACAGCGTAAAAAGAGGGGTTGGGGGGGCACACAATGCAAATAGTCCGGGTAGCCATTTGATTACCTGTTCAGGAGTCTTATGGCTGTGTCAATTTCATGTCCCAACTCCCCACTCTTCTATCCACACTCATTCTCCTCATATGAGAACTCACCTCAAAGAATCATACTTGCAAAATATGCGTTCTTGACTAAATATGAATGATTTAGTGATTTATTTTATTTGAGGTTAAATATCATCATGGTGTATTCTTCTGTTTGCTTAAAGGCGCTACATGGCCATTAGGACGTCTGCATTGGCCATGCAGCATTTATGGTGATACAGCCTCTGCAGAAGTCAGGGCATTCTTGGTCTTCACCAAGCAGCGCAGAGCAGTTGTGAATTAAGTTTTCCACCAACCATTAACCAATCATCTCAATGCGGAGCTATACAGAGCCCTCCGCATTTGTTATAAAATTTGAGAGGCTCATAGCGATGCCGTAGAGTTCAATTTGGTCTCTGCGTGCCTCTAGAGGCTCCGCGATTCCACCACTCTATACGGCGCATCCGATCACATTTCAGATCAAGTAAATGGGCTCTTATGCAATATTTATACTGAACTTTCTAGAGCGTCAACTTGAAACTGTTATGTAAACTTATGATACCAACATTACACGTGTTGACATCCGTGGACATTAACTTTAGTTTGGACATTGACATTTTAACATTATTTTATTCTTAAACAATGAAAACAATATAAGGCCACAGGTAATGAAACAACTTTATTTATTGAATCTTCCAGTAGAGACTTGATATTCATGGAATAAAACTGCTTTCTGGGAGTACTACTCAGCAAAAACAGCGCAAAGAAGAAAAAAAGAGAAGCAACAATCCGTGAAAGTGCAGATAACAAGAAACAACAAGAAAACATATTAAAAAAAATACAAAAATCAATACAACTTGTAATAGCGGATGGGGTTTTCTAAGCCTAAAATAATTGAAAGACAAAAACAGTCATGTATTAGGGCCATCAGTAACTTACTCACCAGTGAAACTACTTTTTTTTTTTCGGTCAACAAGTTCTGAAGGATGCCATTGTTTTACGTGTCATAATATCCATAAACCCTAGCGGTCAAACAGAGAAATGGTTCCAATCATTATTCTGCCATTCATTTTTCCCATAGGGGATTTTAGAAACATTTCAATGAGGGCTGTATTTCATGAAGGCTTACCCTGGCGTGACGTTTTGACAACCGTGTAAATCTCTCTAGGACAAGGTGACTTTTAGTAATATATTCACCCCCAAAAATGAAACGCTAATTAGCTGCTAATGTGGCTATCATAAAGAACTATAAATGCCATGATGATCTGGACGAGCCTGCCGAATCGAGGCAAAGGTAAGAATCTCTGAATGAACTATCTAATGTTAGCTAAATGTAGTAATGAATAAATTGGTTACATTTCTTTAAATGAACAATTCTGTTAACTGTCTTGCGCAAGTTCTAAATGGACAATACCTGTTAGCAAAGGTATCAGCTAGTGATGACCTGCAGGAGCTTGAAAGGATTTGTAGTTTTGCATGATGTCTACTTTGATGTTAATTAGCATTTTCAAATCTGAGAGTAAATAGCATAATATACTGATAAAAGTCACCTTGTCCAAGAGCGATTTACATAGTTATCAAAAACGTCACGCCAGGGTAAGTTTCAAAACACAGTCCTTATTTGAAGTGTTTCTAAAATCCCCTATGGGAAAAATGATTGGAACCATTTCCCTGTTTGACCACTAGGTTTTATGGGTATTATGACACCTCCACTGTGGGGCTCTATGTGACCCTACTATTGATTATTTTATTTTTTTGCTGTACCATGCACAGCTAGGGTCAAACTGAACTATCATACGCTTGTGCCCGTCTCTGTCTCTGCCTCGTGTCATTCTTCAGTCACTACCTAAACAAGCCAAACGGTGATTTGCTACACTAAACCAAACTACGCGTTTGCAAAACTGACTGCACAGCACTTTGATCTAATGTTGAGTTGAGCCTAAAACACGATTCAAGTCGTTAAGTTCAGTTGTAACACGGGTGTATCACAAGAGAAGTATTTATTTATGTAAATTTTTAAAAATCTTATGTCCTGTGAGCACAATCCCACAATGCCCACCTCACTCTCCCGCCCCGCTCCCACGGACGCCCTCTCCTGATTTCTCCTCATGACAGGGTTTGTAAATAATCTAAAGGGATTTTATGTAGGGGTCTTTTTCTTCAACTCTTTTTATTTGCCAAAACCTTAAAAAAAACTACAAAATGTAGGGTTCTGAAGAGACATTTGTATTTACTGACCTCAGTATCTTCCTACATTCTAAATATGTTCATAAGAAACATAATATTTCTACATTTTTTTCATCCATATTGGTTGTCTTCCAATCCTTCCAATTCTGCACACATTTTTCGTTGTAGCAACACATGAAACTGGCTTTATGGGTTTCCAATGTTAACCCAAAACACAGGGGAAGGGGAAAGAAAGAGGGAAAAACTGCCAGAACAAGATCAGGGACCCATATTCACGTATTAGAGTGCTGATCTATGTTCAGGTCCCCCCAGTCCATATACATTTATTCATTATGATCTAAAAGGCCAAACTGATCCTCGTTCAGACTCTTTCTGAATATGGGCCCCATATGAGGAGGATACTTTGCGTAATGCTGAATTGATGATTAGTTTATAATGATTCGAGTCTGATTGATAATTATTACAGTTGGTCACAAAGATCAAGTATCTTCCAGATGCTTCTATCTCGCCCCCCCCACACATCCCAGTCTGCAATGTGCCCAATTTCAGACATAATCCCTCAAGTACAAACCCACCAGGGTTGGGGTCAATTCCATTTCAATTCAGTCAATACAGTCAATAAACTGAATTTCCAATTTTAATTTAGATTCTCTTGAAATTCCAGTTTATTTCCTGAATTGACTGATTTCAATTAGAATTGTCCCCCACCCTGAAACCCACCTATCCCACCCTTCCACTGGAACCTAAATGCTGGGTTTGGACAGCCCTGGGGCCTGGGGAAAGTTTTGTCTAGGACACGGAGGAGATGGGGTTGTGGGGGGAGCCCATCTGGGTTAGCACCTTGTCCAGCCACTGCAGAGGACCATGCAGGTGGATCTCAATCCAGCAGGGTGTGCTGGTCACGTCCTGGCGGTGGTACTCTGCACCCCAGCCCTGGGAGAGCAAGAGGAAGAGAGATATTCTCTTTAGGGACAGGTATTATCATCATGGCTCTTTCTCAATCGTATTTCCTTTATTCTTAGAATTTTCTCATCTTCATCTCATGACCCATCATTCATTCTGAACCATTTAACATTATATTCTCTAAATTATGGGATGTATGTCTATGACGGTTACCTTGACGAAGCTCATGCGGATGGTGCACATCTTGGTCAGCTCGTAGACAGCCTCAAACCCGTGGTTGACGGACTGGGCCAGCAGCTCAGCAAACTCCTGGTTGTTAAAGATCTTGAGGCTGCAGCCGCTGGGGATCTTACAGACGGTGGTGGGGTGGAAGCCGTGATGGTAGTTACAGTTCCGACTCTGGACGAAGATGCTGCTGTCACTCAGACATTCAGCATACACTTCACCACCCACATAGTACAGGTGGACTCCTGGGGAGAGGGGAAGAGAGGGTTACATGGGACTAGAATGGAGTAGAGTACAGTAGATTAGAATGGAATATTCTTGCCTTTGGCAACTTGCTTGGATTCTTAATTGATCCATTAAAATGCTGATTGGACAGCACCACTCCTATTTAGCCACAGCCCATAACACACTGTATCTGAGCAGCTTATCGATCGCTGCAGCTGTACATAGCCCATCTGTAAATAGCCCATCCAATCTACCTACCTCATCCCCATATTGTTTTTATTTACTTTCTTGCTCTTTTGCACACCAGCATTTCTACTTGCACATCATCATCTGCACATCTATTACTCCAGTGTTAATTTGCTAAATTGTAATTACTTTGCTACTATGGCCTATTTATTGCCTTACCTCCTTACTCCATTTGCACACACTGTATATAGACTTTTTCTATTCTGTTATTGACTGTACTTTTGTTTATTCCATGTGTAACTGTGTTGTTGTCTGTGTCGCACTGCTTTGCTTTATCTTGGCCAGGTCGCAGTTGTAAATGAGAACTTGTTCTCAACAAGCCTACCTTGTTACATAAAGGTGTTCTCAACAAGCCTACCTGGTTACATAAAGGTGTTCTCAACAAGCCTACCTGGTTAAATAAAGGTGTTCTCAACAAGCCTACCTGGTTACATAAAGGTGAATAAAGATAATAAATAAACACTGACACTAACAATTGAACCAGTCCTGTGGACAGTGTGTCCATGGCCTTATATTTGGGATAATATAAGGCAATATAAGTGTGTTCCCATCCATGGCCATTTTTACCTTTGCCAATGTGTCGCCGGGTGTTCTCTATGGTTGAGTTGCGGTTGACGTTGGAGAGGAGGCCCAGGCAGAAACGGTTGCGGTTGTTGGACGGGTCGGTGAAGCCGTCGACCAGGACGCTGGTAGAGTTGGCCTGGAATGCCTCGCCCACCCGGTTGTTCAACTCGTAGTACACTATAGAGCACCAGTGTTTAGGTTCCTCGTAGGCCACCGGCTGAACATCTAGGAGAACGGGAGGAGAACGGGAGGAGATGAGACAGGGATGAGAGGGAGGTTGTTCAACTCGTAGTACACTATAGAGCACCAGTGTTTAGGTTCCTCGTAGGCCACCGGCTGAACATCTAGGAGAACGGGAGGAGAGGAGACAGGGATGAGAGGGAGGTTGTTCAGCTTGTCGTACACTATGAAGCACCAGTGTTTAGGTTCCTCGTAGGCCACCGGCTGAACATCTAGGAGAACGGGAGGAGAGGAGACAGGGATGAGAGGGAGGTTGTTCAGCTTGTCGTACACTATGAAGCACCAGTGTTTAGGTTCCTCGTAGGCCACCGGCTGAACATCTAGGAGAACGGGATGAGAGGGAGGTTGTTCAGCTTGTCGTACACTATGAAGCACCAGTGTTTGTCCTCCTCATAGGCCACCGGCTGAACATCTGTACAGGATGTCAAACACACACAGAAAGGGTGAGATGTGTGTATGATCAAACACACACACTCAGGCACACACACACACACACACACACACACACACACACACACACACACACACACACACACACACACACACAGTGAGACATTTAAGCACACATGCACGCACGTGCAGATTGACTGGAGTGGCTCATGAGCATCAAGCCTTCTGTTCTGATAAAGTTCAAGTCTGTCTGTCTAGTCTGACTTTGAGCTGCAGTCTGATATAGCAGATGTTCATCTTTCATCTCCTTCTTCTTTTACTAAGATTAGAGAAAACAATTGTGATTTGTATGTTGATGACTAAACGTGGGAAAGGTGTATGAAATGTGTATGAAATGTGTGGTATGTGACGTTAAGTCTGAGTACACACAGAGAGCTATAGGTCATGTTTGCATACAACAGAAACAGAAAATCAATGCTGACAAATCCATCCAACCCCAGTAGACTGACTGTGGTCAGTCTGGACAGGGCCAGTCTTGATCAAATAATTTCCACTGACTGCGGGCAGTCTAGTCTGGTCTGGGATCAGTATTTATTGAGTCAAGCAGTCAGTCAATAGACCAAGCCGGTGCCCGCCTGGTGCCGTCTCTCTCTGCCCGGTATCTTGGGTGAGCTTTATGCCAGCTGGCCCCCTCTCTTTAAGGGAGGGAGGGAGAGTTTATCCAAGCGGCATACTCCTCCCTAACATCCTCTGCTGAGAGTAGCGGCCATCAGGTGTATTTGGTCTATGCTTTTCCTAGATCCATCGGCCCGGCCCACAATGGAAACGGCCCGGACCTCTAGAACACTACACAGGATGCAGCTTGGGGAAGGATAGAAAATTCCCCAATCACCACTTCCAGGGAGTATTTCTCCACACCCATTGCAATATCCATCTGTGTGGGTGGGGATACTACTGTGACTGGATGCGTAACAATTATATAGGGAGATTGGTAAGGAGATTGCAATACTGGTTTTAGCGAGCGTAAAACAGTTTGTACAATTCTGCCCAATACCTTGGCTGCTGAAAGTATCCACAGACTGTGTACTGTAGACACTTCAAAATTGCTTCAACTTCAAAAATCAAACCCCTTTGACACATTATCTTTTGCCATGTAAACAGCCTGCATGACTGGTGGCATACATGACTTTTGCGTATGGACTGGCTGTTCAGATGTGTGATGTGTAGGACTGCCAGATCTCCACAGCAACTAACGATTGACTGAACCACAGTTGAGGTAGGTGGTAGCAAACAAGGGTTCTCAACAAGGTTTTAATTTTTTTTGAAACAAGTGTTTCAGATATAAAAGTTGGATGTAATTAGTGAGGCCAATTCTTAACGAGCTTTCAGTTAATTACCACCGGCAGAGATGATGTCAGCCAGAAGCTTTTAAAGGCCTCATAAAAACTGCTCTGAGACCATACTTAATTGGTAGACTCTCTGATCTTTCCTCTGGGTTGCATGTATAGACTGACGCGTTTGTGTTCATCATACTAAAATCTAAAACCTAATGCCTCAAAATGGTGTGAGATGCTCTGCTTTTCTGAACATGGATACACATTCATGTTATTTTCCCATTTACCCTGCATTAATGATCATATAAAATTCTCTTTTAATTGAATATATGAAGGAAATTGTTTTTTAGCTAATCTTTTCCAACTCATGATGTGCAATTTTGAAGGTCATCACATGAATCACCCCTTATTTTAACAGAGGGATAAAGCACCTAGATCCGTTTTTCTTACTAGTTTTACAGCATGCATGAGAACTTTAATGAACACTACCACAAACCCCAACAACCACGACTACTTTTCAAGTGTTATTATCAACTACATAGCCTATTAAAACTGAGTTTGATTCACCACGACAAATAAAAAGCAGAGTGTGTCATGGTTGCGTACTTGTACCCAGAAAACCCCTTGCACTTGTAGTACGAGCTGCTGGGGCGCTGACAGCTCTAAGAGGGTGATGTCACAGCTGATTACCTGGCCTGTTGCTGATCTCCAGGGGCAACGCGGGGACCATCAGGTTGGTGTCCATGGGCTGAGGGCAGTCCTGAGTCATCCGCTCCTCTGGGGGCAAGTAGGCTGGAGGGGGGGTCTCTGGAGGAGGGCAGGGAGAGGGGTGAGAAGGGGTTTAAACCAGAGAGAAAGAAGTCTTCCAACAGTCACTGTATACTGAACATTGACTGACCAGCTTTATCTGTTTTGGAGCCTTTGGTTTAGTCCAACATGCTGACAAAAACACCTTTACCTACACCAGAGTTTCCCAAAGTCCTCGGGACCCCAAGGGGTGTACGTTTTGGGTTTTGCCCTAACACTACACAGCTGATTCAAATAGCCAACAGGCTTTGATCATTTGAACTAAATCAAACTAAAACGTGCACTCATTGGAGTCCCGGGGACCGAGTTTGGGAAACGCTGACCTACACAGTACAGCTACCTGAATATTCCTGGCATACGTCCTTTACTTACTGTCATCAACAACAGTAAGTCTATTGCTGCTTAGCCTATTCCATTGTTTATATTGGATCTGCCATTTGCCAAGCACACACATATATACACTGAGTGTCCAAAACATTATGAACATCTGCTCTTTCCATGACACAGACTGACCAGGTGAATCCAGGTGAAAGATATGATCCCTTATTGATGTCACTTGTTAAAGCCACTTCAGTCAGTGTAGATGAAGGGGAGGAGACAGGTTAATAAGGGATGTTTAAGCCTGGAGAAAATTGAGACATGGATTGTGTTTGTGTGCCATTCAGAGGGTGAATGGGCAAGACAAAAGATTGAAGTGCCTTTGAACGGGGTATAGTAGTGGGTGCCAGGTCAAACCGGTTTGAGTGTGTCAAGAACTGCAACGCTGCTGGGTTTTCAAGCTCAACAGTTTCCCATGTGTATCAAGAATGACCCACCACCCAAAGGACATTCAGCCAACTTGACACAACTGTGGGAAGCATTGGAGACAACATGGGCCAGCATCCCTGTGGAAAGCCTTGTAGAGTCCATGCCCCGACCAATTGAGGCTGTTCTGAGGGAAAGGGTCTGCAACTCAATATTAGGAAGGTGTTCATAATGTTTTGTACACAGTGTAGATACCCAAGAGGGGGATGGCATAATTCAATACATTGTTACCACACTAACCGTTATAAAAGTTATTAGTGAATTGTACCTGGCATCTGACCTGGCGGCTCACCTGGCATCTGAAATGGGCTGCCTGGGTCAGAGCTGGTGGGGGAGTGGGGGAAGGTTGCACTGCTACCACTACCAGGGGAGCCGGGGTAGCTGTTCCCCCCAGGGGAGTGTGTCTGTGTCTGGGGGAAGTTCATCTGGGTGTTCGCCTGGGAGAAGGACTCTGGGAAGGTGGCGTTCTGGGGCATGTGGGGCTCGTTCTGGTGCAGAGGGTTGCGGAAGCGTGGTAGCATGCTGTGTTTGGCATTGAACTCGCTGTTCCGCGGGACCAACACCGGGGGAAGCACTGAGACAGAGGGGAAGGAGAGAGGACATCAGGGTCATGTTCAGTTGGCATGGAACCGAAGAAAACAGACAGAAACATGGAGGGACAACCTGGACTTGCCCAATAAGAAATACATTTTGTTTTCTGCTGTTAAATGTTTTCTGTTGTGTACTCTAATGAACACGACCCAAGGTTAGTTACAGGAGCAGTTTCTGTATCTCTATACTGCTTTGAGTGGTAAGTTATGGCCCGATTCTGCACAAAATGGCTACAGGGTCTGTTGCACCATTGCATAGATAGACACTATATTACACATTCATAATAGGTGAGGCCAGTTCACGTTTCAAATGAAAGGCACATCCAAATACACTCTGCTCTATAATCCATATTCCAATCATTAAATATTCTAGCCTTTACAACTCTCAGCAGACCTATTATTATTCCCCATTTAGTTTCATTGAAATGTTCAGAGCCTTTTTAGTTGAATACCTGCTATGATGCAAAGGCTGACCCTGCTAGCAAGGGTATTGTGGGTAGCGAGGGTAGGGGGTTAGCCCTCTCTTTGTGTCCCTAAGCCCCATGAGTCCAGTTAGCACACACACACACACACACACACACACACACACACACACACACACACACACACACACACACACACACACACACACACACACACACACACACACACACACACACACACACACACACACACACACACACACACACACACACACACACAGAGAGAGCCAGGAAGGACAGAGTTCTTTAATTATAGCATCATAAAATGCCTCTCTCTTTCCCTCCTCCCTCTCTCTCTATTCGCTGTGCACATTTGCAGATGCCCCTGCATTTTTGGAATTGCAGCTTGCAGCGTGTTGGTTTAGCCAGCAGTATTTGGCCTCCGTACCAGACATCCTGTTCAGAGAAAACATCTCTGAGGTGAGTGAGTCCATTTATGAAGAATCTATCACATGGAGAAAAATATGATTGTGGCTGGATGGTGATGTGAGGTCCATTCAGAGGTATGAGATCAGATATAAACCACTAGAGATCTGTTCCATGAATATCCACAAATAGGTAATAAATATATCATTAAATAATACTGAAACTAAGAGTTTTGTCAATGGAGGCAGATAGGCTAGTGGTTAAGAGTGTTGGGCTAGTAATCTGAAAAGTCGCTGGTTCAAAGCTCCAAGCTGGCAAGGTAAAAATCTGTCGTTCTGCCCTTGAGTAAGGCAGTTAGTTAAACCCCAACAACAACTGCTCTCCAGGTGCCAATTATGTCCATTAAGGCAGCCCCCCACACCTCTCTGATTGGGTTAAATGCAAAAGACACATATCGGTTGAAATCATTCAGTTGTGCAACTGACTAGGTATCTGCTATCCCAATAAAATGCTACAATGAGAAAGATTACTGGTCAACAGTTGTGTTTTAAATTCTAATTACAGCATATTCTGTTGACAAATTTAGTTTGAATGTCATTTTTTCCCCTATTGAATACTATTGCATAACCAAATCCCAAGGTCGAGTCCGAACCCTGGCTATTGTTCTATATAAAACTAGTGTCAGGGCGTTTCATGTTATCTGTTCTATCCTGGTGTTACTGCTTTGGGACTAGCTCTGTCTGTCTGTGTGTGTGTGTGTGTGTGTGATGGGGGAGGTGTGGACGGACAGGTGCTACAGCCCAGTTGTTAAAACAAGTGTGTGAGGCGGGCATCCGCTCCTCCCTCCCATTGTGTGTGGCTTCCTGTCCCCTTCTTCCTCAGAGAAACAACACGTGTGGTGTGTGTGTGTGTGTGTTCCCCGGCCCGACCGGCCGCACAGAGCATGCCAAAAACAAAGCCCTCATTCTCCCCCGGCTGGAATTTCCTGCTACACACACACACACACACACACACACACACACACACACACACACACACACACACACACACACACACACACACACACACACACACACACACACACACACACACACACACACACACACACACACACACACACACACACACACACACACATACACACTGACACACACTCGCCCCCCTTCCTGTAGCACCCTGTGGACAGCTGTTTCTGTCTAGTCAGCTGGGCCTCAGCTTTTGCTTAGCAGACAGACAAGCTGAGTTTTCTGAGGCATATCTATAGTGTGTGGTGGTGTTTTGTTTCTCCTGAGTCTCAGTTCAGACAGATTAGAACACCTGGCTGACATGGGGAGGATATGAAAGGGGGGGAGAACATCTGCAGAAACCATGGGAAGGGGAAAGCAGAGACGAGATAACATACAGCTGATGATAGGGGAGGAACAGGCTGCTGGGGTGGGTATGTTATGGGGTTATGTGTATGGTTCACCATTAATGTTTCATGTTCAAGAGTGATGTGAAGGATCATAGGAAATGTAGGAACTATCAAAACACATTTCGAAAGGGGTCATAAATCAAACATGAAGTAAATGGGAATTGGTCTGGAAAGATCTAGTGGAGAAACTTTTGATATATTTACACAAAACGTAATGAAAAAGCATATCATCCTTGATGATAATTTTACGTTGACTTTCCACCACAACATAAACACTCTAATGCTATAACCCCCCGCACCCCCACCCCACTCACCTGGACTATCCACTCTCTTGTAGTGGTACGGGTTGATGCAGACATCCTTCTGCTTGGAGCCAAACGGGTACTCACAGCACTCCAGAGCCTTGAGCTCATGATGAGACTGCAGGTCAGGCCACCTCCACACCCTACAGTAGATAACATGGGGTAAGCCCTTCCTGTGGGACACCTGGAGTCTTCCATCCAGGGAGCGAGGGATGGTGACACAGTTACTGGGCTGACCCGGGCAGCTCAGAGCCCTCTCCAACTCCTCCATTGCTCCCTTCTTCTTCTTCAGTTTCTTCACCAGCGCGTCCACGGCTTTCTCCGCCCATTTTTCCTCTTCGTCTCCTTGTTTCCAGCCGAGGAGGCGCTTGACGGCCGGGCTGGTGAAGGAGAACAGGGAGGTGACGTTCATGGTGACGTTCGTGTCTTGTCGCCTCTTGCGACCGTGGCGTTGTCGGGACGCTACACGTGAGTGTGCGGGGTTGGGTTTTACAATGGAGAGATAGTCCACTTGGTGAGGGAAAAAGTTGGAGGTTAGAAGCTGCTGTTGTATTTTTTTAGGTGCCACTGAGATGGCTGGGTAGTCCTCAGTCTTCAAAGCTTCAGGACAGAACTTCTGAACAGGACACCTAGGAGGAAGATGGAGGAGATTAAACCAATGCTAACGAAATTGGGCATGCATTCTGGGAAGTATGCTAGAAAGGACATTAGATCATAGAACTCTGCCATATCAATTGGGGCAGTTACATAGAATTATCTGCATTATCCAATAACATTCATTATCCAAATGATTTAGTTTAATAAGAAAATACACATAAAACATCAATTTAATTAGACCAACAAAGCAGAATTGTTGAGGTAGGATTTGGCCGCACTTGAAAGGAAACAGAACTTTATTGACTACGCTGGGTTTTTAATATTATCAAAAGAATGTTATATAAAACACTCAGCAACAAACAGCTTTAAGTGCAGGAATCAGCTAGCGACATCCAGGCCAATAAAAGAGGAAATGCATGGTGAAAATCAGGACAAATGTGCCCCATTCACTGAGGTCCCCTGACACCAATTCACCAGGAGAAACAAGACCACTCTCTCCTTCTGGAGGGGAAATAAGAGACCAGGGACTCAATAGTTCATATTCCTTTTGTGGAATTCAGCAGTGGTGGAAGCAAGTAGCGTTTTGGTTGAGGATAGTATAGCCTACCCACTTTTCAGGTACCCACATAAATCTCAGATTTATTGTGCATCCATTTCATTGTACACATTATATACTGTATCTATCCACCACAACAAAAATACACACATACACAAGTACGCACACACACGTATCATATTTTTACACCCACTGAGTCAGGTACTGCTACTATTCCTACTACTACTACTATTACCACTGCTACTGCTACTACTAATACTTCTAATGCTACTACTATTACTACTGCTACTATTCCTACTGCTGCTGCTACTATTACTACTGCTACTACTACTACTGCTGCTGCTACTATTACTACAACCACTACTAATATTACTACTATTACTACTGCTGCTACTACTACTACTATAACTACTGCTAATACTGCTACTACTATTACTACTGATATTACTACTATTACTACTGCTACTACTGCTGCTGCTACTATTACTACTACTATTATTACACTGCTGCTGCTACTATTACTACTACTGCTAATACTACGATTACGGCTGCTACTACTACTACTGCAACTATTATTACTGCTACAATTACTACTACTACTACTGCTAATACTACGATTACGGCTGCTACTACTACTACTGCAACTATTATTACTGCTACAATTACTACTACTACTGCTACTACTGCTATTAATACTGCTGCTACTACCACTATTGCTGCTACTTCTACTACTACTTCTACTACTACTACTATTACTGCTACTATTACCACTGCTACTGCTATTACTACTACTAATAGTACTACTGCTGCTGCTACTATTACTACTACTTCTGCTACTATTACTACTACTACTATTACTAATACTGCTACTACTACTAATATTATTACCACTACTACTACTACTATTAATACTGCTACTACTATTACTACTGCTACTATTACTACTACTGCTACTACAGTAGTAGTAGTAGTAGTAGTAGTAGCAGCAGTAGTGGTAATAGTAATAGTACTACTACTACTGCTGCTGCTATTGCTGCAGTAGTAGTAATAGTAGCAGTAGTATTAGTAGCAGTAGGAATAGTAGTAGTAGCAGTAGTAGTAGTAGTAGTAGTAGTAGCAGCAGTAGTGGTAATAGTAATAGTACTACTACTACTGCTGCTGCTGCTACTACTGCTGCTACTACTACTGCTACTGCTACTGCTACTGCTACTACAACTACTACTGCTACTAATAATACTAATACCACTGCTACTGCTATTACTACTACTACTATTATTACTGCAAATACCACTAATACTACTGCTGCTACTATTACTACTACTACTTCTAATATTACTACTATTGCTGCTACTACTGCTACTATTACTACTACTACTGCTATGATTACTGCTGCTACTACTACTACTGCTACTATTACTACTACTACTGCTACTACTACGATAACTGCTACTAATACTGCTGCTACTACCACTACTGCTACTACTTCTACTACAACTACTACTGCTACTATTTATAGTATTACCATTGCTACTGCTTTACTACTACTACTACTACTACTATTACTACTGCAACTAATACTACTGCTGCTGCTACTATTACTACTGCAACTAATACTACTGCTGCTGCTACTATTACTACTGCTGCTGCTACTATTACTACTAATATTACCGCTACTACTATTACTACTACTACTGCTACTACCACTAATACTACTGCTGCTACAATTACTACTACTATTACCACTACTGCTGCTACTACTATTATTACTACTACCATTACAACTGCTACTACAACTATTGCTGCTGCTACTATTACTACTACTACTCTTACTACTGCTACTATTACCACTACTACTACAACTGCTACTACTACGATTACTACTGCTGCTGCTATTATTACTACTACTACTATTACTACTGCTACTACTATTACTGCTACTACTACTACTACTACTACTACTGCTGCTGCTACTATTACTACCGCTACTATTATTACAACTGCTGCTTCTGCTACTATTACTACTATAACTACTACTACTATTACCACTACTGCTGCTACTACTACTATTACCATTACTACTATTACTACTGCTGCTGCTACTATTACTACTGCTACTACTACTACTGCTACCATTACTACTACTTCTACTACTGCTACTACTATTATCACTGCTACTACTACTACTACTACTAGTACTACTGCTAGTACTACAGACTACTACTACAGACTAACAGGCAGTGATGGTTTCTGTGAGAACAGGTGCTGTTTACAACAGGTGTGTGTGTGTGTGTGTGTGTGTGTGTGTGTGTGTGTGTGTGTGTGTGTGTGTGTGTGTGTGTGTGTGTGTGTGTGTCTGGCGGGATGTCAGAATAATAGTAGAGAGAATGATTTATTTCAGCTTTTATTTCTTTCATCACATCCCCAGTGGGTCAGAAGTTTACATATACTCAATTAGTATTAGGTAGCATTGCCTTTAAATTGTTTAACTCGGGACAAATGTTTCAGGTAGCCTTCCACAAGCTTCCCACAATAAGTTGGATGAATTTTGGCCCATTCCTCCTGACAGAGCTGGAGTAACTGAGTCAGGTTTGTAGGCCTCCTTGCTCGCACACGCTTTTTCATTTCATCCCACAAATTGTCTATAGGATTGAGGTCAGGGCTTTCTGATGACCACTCCAATACCTTGACTTTGTTGTCCTTAAGCCATTACGTCACAACTTTAGAAGTATGCTTGGGGTCATTGTCCATTTGGAAGACCCATTTGCGACCAAGCTTTAACTTTAACTGATGTCTTGAGATGTTGCTTCAATATATCCACATAATTTTCCTGACTCATGATGCCATCTATTTTGTGAAGTGCACCAGTCCCACCTGCAGCAAAACACCCCCACAACATGATGCTGCCACCTCCGTGCTTCACGGTTGGGATGGTGTTCTTCGGCTTGCAAGCCTCCCACTTTTTCCTCCAAACATAACTATGGTCATTATGGCCAAACAGTTATATTTTTGTTTCATCAGACCAGAGAACATTTCTCCAAAAAGTACGATCTTTGTCCCCATGTGCTGTTGCAAACCGTAGTCTGGATTTTTTTATGGCGGTTTTGGAGCAGTGGCTTCTTCTTTGCTGAGCGGAATTTCAGGTTATGTTGATATAGAACTCGTTTTACTGTGGATAGAGATACTTTTGTACCTGTTTCCTTCAGCATCTTAACATGGTTCTTTACTGTTGTTCTGGGATTGATTTGTACTTTTCGCACCAAAGTACGCTCATCTCTAGGAGACAGAAAGCGTCTCCTTCCTGAGCGGTATGACGGCTGCGTGGTCCCATGGTGTTTATACTTGCGTAGTATTATTTGTACAGATGAACGTGGTACCTTCAGGCATTTTAGAAATTGCTCCCAAGGATGAACCAGACTTGTGAGGTCTACAAACAAAATTCTGAGGTCTTGGCTGATTTCTTTTCATTTTCCCATGATGTCAAGCAAAGAGGCACTGAGTTTGAAGGTAGGCCTTGAAATACATCCACAGGTACACTTCCAATTGACTCAAATGATGTATATTAGCCTATCAGAAGCTTCTAAAACCATGACATCCTATTCTGTCATTTTCCAAGCTGTTTAAAGGCACAGTCAACTTAGTGTGTGTAAACTTCTGACCCACTGCAAATGTGATACAGTGAATTATATGTGAAATAATCTGTCTGTAAACAATTGTTGGAAAAATTATTGTCATGCACAAAGTAGATGTCCTAACCGACTTGCCAAAACTATAGTTTGTTAACAAGAAATATTTGTGGAGTGGTTGAAAAACAAGCTTTAATGACTCCAACCTAAGTGTATGTAAACTTCCGACTTCAACTGTAGCTATGGGATCTTTCTCTCTGTCATCACCACCGCCTGCATAGCAGCGACATCACTTCCAGTTTAGGCCTGCAGGTCTCTCCACAGGTGGAGAAGGAGAACATTCAGAGGACTGAAGAAGAGAGGACAGATGTTTCTCTCTCTCATGGTGGGCAGCACATTTCCTATTGGGTTGACGACCTCTCCATGGGTGGACAGGGGGATGGGAAGGGTTATGATGGGAAAGGGATGGTAAAAACGTTGTCTCAGTGTTGTTATGTGATCTTTACATGACCTTTACATCTATTCTTTATACCAGTGGAGGCTGCTGAGTGGAGGACAGCTCATAATAATAGCTGGAACGGCGCAAGTGGAATGGAATCAAACGCATAGTACCATTCCACTAATTCCACTCACTCCTTTACCACGAGCCCGTTGTCCCAAATTAATGTGCCACCAGCAGTATACATATACATATGCAGTATACATATACAGTACCAGTCAAAAGTTTGTACACCTACTCATTCAAGGGTTTTCCTTTTCTACATTGTAGAATAACAGTGAAGACATCAAAACTATGAAATAACACATAGAATCATGTAGTAACCAAAAAAGTGTTATATTTTAGATTCTTCAAAGTAGCCACGCTTTGCCTCGATGACAGCTTTGCACACTCTTGGCATTCTCTCAACCAGCTTCACATGGAATGCTTTTCCAACCGTCTTGAAGGAGTTCCCACATATGCTGTTGGCTACTTTTCCTTCACTCTGCGGTCCAACACATCTAAAAAATATTTTAAAAACTCATCAGACCATGGACTCATTAGACCAAAGGACAGATTTCCAACGGTCTAATGTCCATTGCTCGTGTTTCTTGGCCCAAGCAGGTCTCTTCTCTCTGAACTTATCCTCTGCAGCAGCAGTAACTCTGGGTCTTCCATTCCTGTGGTGGTCCTCATGAAAGCCAGTTTCATCACAGCGCTTGATGGTTTTTGCGACTGTACTTGAAGAAACTTTCAAACTTTCTAGAAATGTTCCAGATTGACTGACCTTCATGTCTTAAAGTATTGATGTATTGTCATTTCTCTTTGCTTATTTGAGCTGTTCTTGCCATTATATGGACTTCGTCTTTTACCAAATAGGGCTATCTTCTGTATACCACCCCTACTTTGTCACAACACACCTGTTAATTGAAATGCATTCCAGGTGACTACCTCATGAAGCTGGTTAAGAGAATACCAAGAGTGTGCACAGCTGTCATCAAGGCCAAGTGTGGCTACTCTCTGATTTGTTGAACCTTTTTGGGATAGGGGGCAGCATTTTCACTTTTGGATGAATAGCGTTCCCAGAGTGAACTGCCTCCTACTCTGTCTCAGATGCTAATATATGCATATTAGTATTAGTATTGGATAGAAAACACTCTGAAGTTCCTAAAACTGTTTGAATGATGTATGTGAGTATAAGAGAACTCATATATATGGCAGGCAAAAACCTGAGAAAAATCCAACCAGGAAGTGGGACATCTGAGGCTTGTAGTTTTTCAAAGCTTGGCCTACCAAATACACATTGAGAAATTGATAAAGTTGCACTTCCTACGGCTTCCACTAGATGTCAACCGTCTTTAGAAACTTGAATGAGGATTCTACTATAAAGGAGTGGCTCATGAGACCTATTTGAGTCAGTGGTCTGGCAGAGTGCCTTGGTCTCATGACGCGCGCTCCCGACAGAGATACCTCTCGTTCCAGTGTTTTTCTGAAGGCAAAGGAATCCGGTTGGAACATTATTGATGTTTTATGTTAAAAACATCCGAAAGATTGATTCCATACATCGTTTGACATGTTTATAAAGGACTGTAACGGAACTTTTCAAGTTTTTGTCTGTCTGGATGAAGTGCCTGCGCCTCATGAAGATGGATTACTGGGCTGAAAACGCTAACAACAAGTGCCTATTTGGACATAAATGATGGAACTTTATGGAACAAATCAGTCATTTATTGTTTAACTGGGATTCCTGGGAGTGCCTTCTGATGAAGATCATCAAAGGTAAGTGAATATTTATGGTGTTGTTAATAACTTTGTTGATTCCAAAATGGCGGATATTCTTCTGGCTGTTTTGGGTTCTGAGCGCCGTTCTCAGATTATGCTTTTTCGTAAAGTTTTTTAAAAATCTGACACCGCGGTTGCATTATGGAGAAGTCTATCTTTAATTCTGTGAATAACACTTGTATCTTTTATCAATGTTTATTATGAGTATTTATGCAAAATCACTGGATGTTTTGGAATCAAAACATTACTGCACGTAAGGCGCCAATGTAAACTGTGATTTTTGGATATAAATATGCACATTATCAAACAAAACATACATGTATTGTGTAACATGATGTCCTATGAGTATCATCTGATGAAGCTCATCAAAGGTTAGTGATTAATTTTATCTATATTTCTGTGTTTTGTGGCTGGGGAAATGGCTGTGTGTTTTTTTGACTTGGCTATGACCTAACATAATCATATGTTGTGCTTTAGCTGTAAAGCATTTTTGAAATCGGACACGATGGGTAGATTAGCAAGATGTTTATCTTTCATTTGCTGTATTGAAAATAGTAAAAATAAATAAAAACCCTTGAATGAGTACGTGTGTCCAAACTTTTGACTGGTACTGTATGTTACCCTGAGCATTTTTCCAGAAAATATGTATTTTTAAGTTGTAGATTTTATTGTGTATTTATTACTTTTGTAAATTGTGTCAAATAATTCAGCATTAGCTGCCAATGATACTGTGTTGCCTTATCAAGGTTTTCCCGACATTCTGGGATGAGATTCCCTTTTGTAACGGTCGTCGTTGCATGAAGGATCGAACCAAAGCGTGTGGTAAGTGTTCATGATTTTTATTTAAACTGAACAATGAAACAAAATAACAAAGAGCAAAACGACAACGAACAGTTCTGTCAGGTGCAGAAACACAAAACAGAAAATAACTACCCACAAAACACAGGTGGGAAAAGGCTGCCTAAGTATGGTTCCCAATCAGAGACAACGATAGACAGCTGTCCCTGATTGAAAACCATACCCGGCCAAAACAAAAGAAATACAAAACATAGAAAAATGAACATAGAATGCCCACCCAAATCACACCATGACCAAACCAAAATAGAGACATAAAAAGCTCTCTAAGGTCAGGGCGTGACACCTTTTCATGAACGGAAAAGGAGAGAAAATTAAAAAGTAATGATACACAACTCAATACAAAAGACAGCTCTTGTCTGTCAATCTCAAACACAACCCTGCTTTGATGGGTCAGTCAGACAGTCAAACAGAGAGTCAGTCAGACATTCAGTCAGACAATCAGACAGACAGTCAGTCAGTCACTCAGATAGTCAGACTGTTGGTCAGACAGTCAGTCACTCAGACAGTTGGTCAGACAGTCGGTCAGTCAGTCAGTCACTCAGACAGTTGGTCAGACAGTCGGTCAGACAGTCAGTCATTCAGAGAGTCAGTAAGACAGTTGGTCAGATAGTCAGACAGTCAGTCAGTCAGACAGTCAGACGGTCAGATAGTCAGCCTGACAGTCGGTCAGATAGTCAGCCTGACAGTCGGTCAGATAGTCAGCCTGACAGTCGGTCAGATAGTCAGCCTGACAGTCGGTCAGATAGTCAGCCTGACAGTCGGTCAGATAGTCAGCCTGACAGTCGGTCAGATAGTCAGCCTGACAGTCGGTCAGATAGTCAGCCTGACAGTCGGTCAGATAGTCAGCCTGACAGTCGGTCAGATAGTCAGTCTGACAGTCGGTCAGTCGGTCAGATAGTCAGTCGGTCAGATAGTCAGTCTGTCAGTCGGTCAGATGGTCAGATAGTCAGTCTGTCAGTCGGTCAGATAGTCAGTCTGACAGTCGGTCAGATAGTCAGTCTGACAGTCGGTCAGATAGTCAGTCTGACAGTCGGTCAGATAGTCAGTCTGACAGTCGGTCAGATAGTCAGTCTGACAGTCGGTCAGATAGTCAGTCTGACAGTCGGTCAGATAGTCAGTCTGACAGTCGGTCAGATAGTCAGTCTGACAGTCGGTCAGATAGTCAGTCTGACAGTCGGTCAGATAGTCAGTCTGACAGTCGGTCAGATAGTCAGTCTGACAGTCGGTCAGATAATCGACAGCCCATCACACCACATGCTCCAGACTAGAGGTCGACCGATTAATCGGAATGGCCGATTAATTAGGGCCGATTTCAAGTTTTCATAACAATCGGAAATTGGTATTTTTGGGCACCGATTTGTCTTATTTTTTACCTTTATTTAATCTGTATTTAACTAGGCAAGTCAGTTAACTTCTTCGATATAGGGGGCGCTCTTTTGAATTTTTGGATGAAAAACGTTCCCGTTTTAAACAAGATATTTTGTCACGAAAAGATGCTCGACTATGCATATAATTGACAGCTTTGGAAAGAAAAGACTGACGTTTCCAAAACTGCAAAGATATTGTCTGTGAGTGCCACAGAACTGATGTTACAGAAAAACCCCAGATAAAAAGACAATCAGGAAGTGCCGTATTTTTTGAAACCGCCTCATGGCAATGACACCTTATATTGCTGTGGATGAGCTAGGAGTCAGCTTACCTTTTCCACGTTTTCCCCAAGGTGTCTGCAGCATTGTGACGTATTTGTAGGCATATCATTGGAAGATTGACCATAAGAGACTACATTTACCAGGTGGTCGCTTGGTGTCCTCCGTCGCAATTATTGCGTAATCTCCAGCTGCAGTATTTTTCCGTTTGCCTCTGATGAGAAACCGACTGCCGGGAATGATTTTTCATCAAATAGAATTGTGAAAAACACCTTGAGGATTGATTTTAAACAACATTTGCCATGTTTCTGTCGATATTATGGAGCTAATTTGGAAAAAAGTTTGGCGTTGTAAGTGACTGCATTTTCATTTTATTTCTTAGCCAAACGTGATGAACAAAACGGAGCTATTTCTCTTACACAAATAATATTTTTGGAAAAAATGAACATTTGCTATCTAACTGAGAGTCTCGTCATTGAAAACATCCGAAGTTCTTCAAAGGTAAATGATTTTATTTGAATGCTTTTCTTGTTTTTGTGAAAATGTTGCCTGCTGAATGCTAGGCTTAATGCTATGCTAGGCTATCAATACTCTTACACAAATGCTTGTGTAGCTATGGTTAAAGCATATTTTGAAAATCTGAGGTGACAGTGTTAACAAAAGGCTAAGCTTGTGTTTCAATATATTTATTTCATTTCATTTGTGATTTTCATGAATAGGAAACGTTGCGTTATGGTAATGAGCTTGAGGCTATGATTTACGCTCCCGGATACGGGATTGCTCGACGCTAGAAGTTAAGAACACATTCTGATTTTCAATGACGGCCTAGGAAGGTGGGTTAACTGCCTTGTTCAGGGGCAGAATCACAGATTTTCACCTTGTCAGCTCGGGGGATCCAATCTTGCAAATTTACAGTTAACTAGTCCAACGCAATAACGACCTGCCTCTCTCTCGTTGCACATTCTTTGCGTTTTGCCAGCAGCTCTTCGTTGTGCGTCAAGCATTGCGCTGTTTATGACTTCAAGCCTATCAACTCCCGAGATGAGGCTGGTGTAACCGAAGTGAAATGGCTAGCTAGTTAGCGCGCGCTATCTTCAAACTTCACTCGCTCTGAGCCTTGGGGTGGTTGTTTCCCTTGCTCTGCATAGGTAACGATGCTTCGAGGGTGCTGTTGTCGTTGTGTTGCTGGTTCGAGCCCAGGGAGGAGCGAGGAGAGGGACGGAAGCTATACTGTTACACTGGCAATACTAAAGTGCCTATAAGAACATCCAATAGTCAAAGGTATATGAAATACAAATGGTATAGAGAGAAATAGTCCTATAAATTCTATATTAACTACAACCTAAAACCTCTTACCTTGGAATATTGAAGTCTCATGTTAAAAGGAACCACCAGCTTTCATATGTTCTCATGTTCTGAGCAAGGAACTGAAACGTTAGCTTTCTTACATGGCACATATTGCACTTTCACTTTCTTCTCCGACACTTTGTTTTTGCATTATTTAAACCAAATTGAACATGTTTCATTATTTATTTGAGGCTAAATTTAGTGTATTGATGTATTATATTAAGTTAAAATAAGTGTTCATTCAGTATTGTTGTAATTGTCATTATTACAAATAGATTTTTTTTTTTAATCGGGCCAAATTAATCGGTATCGGCTTTGAAAAATCATAATTGGTCGACCTCTACTCCAGACCAGTTGCAAAAAAACAACTCGTAATCCAATTCAGATGGAGGATTCCAGGAAAGTAGAGAGTGATAGACTGTAACAGGAACATCTGGACAGACAGGGCTCTCGACACAGTCACCTACTGTCAACAACATCATACACTTGGATTAGATCTTCTGGATTTCTCCAGTCCAGACCTTACTTGGGTATTTCCAAACCTGAGGAGCTTAAGGGAATAGGTGTGACTTTCGCTCACAGTTAAAAACTGTACGATTTATTTAGCTATTTCAGTCCAAAAAAAAACAGGATGTTTCTTCTGTCAATTACCATCATTAGAATCTACTCATCTCCAACCTGAGGAGGATCTATAATGTATGACCGATATATGATCAGAGTTTGATCAGCATTACTGTATGAAAAAGGTCAAAATGGGATTGTATTCACGCTTGAAACAGACAATGCTCATATGGGGTTGTCTGTGGACCAGTCAAAATAGAATGGGGCCGGTGTTGTGCCCTACTCTGGACTGTATAGAATGGGGCCGGTGTTGTGCCCTACTCTGGACTGTATAGAATGGGGCCGTGTTGTTGTACCCTACTCTGGACTGTATAGAACGGGGCCGTGTTGTTGTGCCCTACTCTGGACTGTATAGAATGGGGCCGGTGTTGTTGTGCCCTACTCTGGACTGTATAGAATGGGGCCGGTGTTGTTGTGCCCTACTCTGGACTGTATAGAATGGGGCCGGTGTTGTTGTGCCCTACTCTGGACTGTATAGAATGGGGCCGGTGTTGTGCCCTACTCTGGACTGTATAGAATGGGGCCGGTGTTGTGCCCTACTCTGGACTGTATAGAATGGGGCCGGTGTTGTGCCCTACTCTGGACTGTATAGAATGGAGCTGGTGTTGTTGTGCCCTACTCTAGACTGCATAGAATGGGGCCGGTGTTGTGCTCTACTCTGGACTGTATAGAATGGGGCCGTGTTGTTGTGCCCTACTCTGGACTGTATAGAATGGGGCCGGTGTTGTTGTGCCCTACTCTGGACTGTATAGAATGGGGCCGGTGTTGTTGTGCCCTACTCTGGACTGTATAGAATGGGGCCGGTGTTGTGCCCTACTCTGGACTGTATAGAATGGGGCCGGTGTTGTGCCCTACTCTGGACTGTATAGAATGGGGCCGTGTTGTTGTACCCTACTCTGGACTGTATAGAATGGGGCCGTGTTGTTGTGCCCTACTCTGGACTGTATAGAATGGGGCCGGTGTTGTTGTGCCCTACTCTGGACTGTATAGAATGGGGCCGGTGTTGTTGTGCCCTACTCTGGACTGTATAGAATGGGGCCGGTGTTGTTGTGCCCTACTCTGGACTGTATAGAATGGGGCCGGTGTTGTGCCCTACTCTGGACTGTATAGAATGGGGCCGGTGTTGTGCCCTACTCTGGACTGTATAGAATGGGGCCGGTGTTGTGCCCTACTCTGGACTGTATAGAATGGAGCTGGTGTTGTTGTGCCCTACTCTAGACTGCATAGAATGGGGCCGGTGTTGTGCTCTACTCTGGACTGTATAGAATGGGGCCGTGTTGTTGTGCCCTACTCTGGACTGTATAGAATGGGGCCGGTGTTGTTGTGCCCTACTCTGGACTGTATAGAATGGGGCCGGTGTTGTTGTGCCCTACTCTGGACTGTATAGAATGGGGCCGGTGTTGTTGTGCCCTACTCTGGACTGTATAGAATGGGGCTGGTGTTGTTGTGCCCTACTCTAGACTGTATAGAATGGGGCTGGTGTTGTTGTGCCCTACTCTAGACTGTATAGAATGGGGCCGGTGTTGTGCCCTACTCTGGACTGTATAGAATGGGGCCGGTGTTGTTGTGCCCTACTCTGGACTGTATAGAATGGGGCTGGTGTTGTTGTGCCCTACTCTAGACTGCATAGAATGGGGCCGGTGTTGTGCCCTACTCTGGACTGTATAGAATGGGGCCGTGTTGTTGTGCCCTACTCTGAACTGTATAGAATGGGGCCGGTGTTGTTGTGCCCTACTCTGGACTGTATAGAATGGGGCCGGTGTTGTGCCCTACTCTGGACTGTATAGAATGGGGCCGGTATTGTGCCCTACTCTGGACTGTATAGAATGGGGCCGGTGTTGTGCCCTACTCTGGACTGTATAGAATGGGGCCGGTGTTGTTGTGCCCTACTCTGGTCTGTATAGAATGGGGCCGGTGTTGTGCCCTACTCTGGACTGTATAGAATGGGGCCGGTGTTGTTGTGCCCTACTCTGGACTGTATAGAATGGGGCCGGTGTTGTGCCATACACTGGACTGTATAGAATGGGGCTGGTGTTGTTGTGCCCTAGTCTAGACTGTATAGAATGGGGCCGGTGTTGTGCCCTACTCTGGACTGTATAGAATGGGGCCGGTGTTGTGCCCTACTCTGGACTGTATAGAATGGGGCTGGTGTTGCTGTGCCCTACTCTGGACTGTATAGAATGGGACCGGTGTTGTTGTGCCCTACTCTGGACTGTATAGAATGGGGCCGGTGTTGTTGTGCCCTACTCTGGACTGTATAGAATGGGGCCGGTGTTGTGCCCTACACTGGACTGTATAGAATGGGGCACAAAAACTACCAAGCTAGATCACACTTTATCTGATAAATGGTTACTACAAGTCATAATTTGATCACTGGTCGTTGGTTACTACAGGCGACCCTGTAGATCTGTGATAATCTGATATCCGGTCCCCCTCCTAAAGGTAAGCCTGACCTACACTTTTCTTTCTTCCCTAAATCACATTAACCTCCCAAACATCTTCCAGCCCAGCAGTCCCCTTCTCTAACCTCTCTTACCCAACACATACTTAGGGTGTGTCCCAAATGGCACCCTATTCCCTACAGAGTGCACATAGTGCTATAGGCCCTATAGGTTGTGTAATATATAGAGAATAGGATGCCATTTGGGATGCAGGGTTACGCCTCTCCCTTACACAAGTAGGGCCCAATGAAGCATCACACAAATATCTGTAGCGGACAGGTCCCAATCTTATCCGCCCTCTGCTCATTGAAGCTGAAACACACGCCGCCGTTTACACAAGAGCTCCATAAAAGTGCCCAGGCAGAGTTATCTATCTATCTTCCTTCCTTGCCTGCCATTCATCCAGCCTGTATTGGGTTAGTGCGCTAACTGCCGCTAACGCTAACCCTTTGGTGAGTAGTTAGCATAGCCAGGCAGAATTAATGGGAGTCAGAGGGATCTAATAGGTTAGCCCATGATCACATGTCATTGACAAGGCCTGTTAGCCTGACCTGTGCCATTCCAAGCCTGCGCTAGCTGCTAGCCACCAATCCCTACCAACCCCATTGATCATTTAGCGTGAGCTGCTTCAGTCAGTGCTGTTAATCAATTTAGGGGCCGGGGCTGTAGGATGAGGAGCCAGTAATGATGCTCTCTGCTCTCTCCCTAGAGACGGGGCATTATAAAGAAGTTACATTATTTATCAGCAGGGCCTGGACGGGGCCTCCATTAGCCCCCACTCAATTGAGTCGCTGGCTATGAAGGGAGGAGTGGATGGAGAGAGGAATTAAGAGATAAAGAGAGATAAAGAGGAGAGGAGAGGAGAGAGGGATGAAGAGAGGTAAAGAGGAGAGGAGAGAGGGATAAAGAGATGGAGAGAGATAACGAATAGAGGAGAGAGGGATAAAGAGATGGAGAGAGATAACGAGGAGAGGAGAGAGGGATGAAGAGATGGAGAGAGATAACGAGGAGAGGAGAGAGGGATGAAGAGAGGTAAAGAGGAGAGGAGAGAGGGATAAAGAGATGGAGAGAGATAACGAATAGAGGAGAGAGGGATGGGAGAGGAGGGTGTGTGTGTGCGTGTGTGTGTGTGTGTGTGTACGTTTGTGTGTACGTGCATGTGCAAGTGTGTCTGAAAGAGACTGAAAAAGAGTGAACAGAGAGACCGAGGGAGGAAAGAGAGAGAGAGAGGGAAAGAGTGAGGAGAGAGAGAGAGGAACGAGGGAGGAGAGCGAAGGGGGATGCAAATTCTCGTTAATACACACACTGTCTAGCCTTTCGGCGTAAACCTTCCACTTCACACGAGTGTTCCCTCTAACTGTCAGCTCAGCAGCCCAACACAAATAGTGACAATACAGCTTCGTTGTGCTGTCTCCCTCTCACTCTGTGTGGCCTGACCCATCGACATTGAGGAGGTGTAATGTGTTCATTAATACACAGATAACAATCATCAAGTACCAAAACTGGATATCAAAATTCAATGAATGAGTATCGATGAATGATCTCCAAAAAGCAGCCGAGAGAATGTGTTTCGACAAGCAAGCCCTCACGAACTAGGCCTACCCACAACACCACAACACCCAAACAACCATTCCTCCCCAGCCTCTACAGTAGACAGAAATAACCAGACAGACAGACAGGAAGACAGAGAGGTGTTGCCCTTGGTGACTAGACACAGCACTGACCCAGGAGGTCTACACAAATTTAGGGTCAGTTATCACACACGCACACGTGAGCACACACACACATCCACCACACCTCACGTTAGCCACAAACATAACTCACCCACTGTAACCAACACATGGGCTATCAATCAGCTATCCCAACTAGAGGTCGACCGATTAATCGGACTGGCCGATTAACTAGGGCCGATTTCACGTTTTCATAACACTCGGAAATCTGTATTTTTGAACACCGATTTGGCCGATTTTTCTTCTACTTTTTTACACCTTTATTTAATCTTTATTTAACTAGGCAAGACAGTTAAGAACACATTCTTATTGTCAATGACGGCCTAGGAACGGTGGGTTAACTGCCTTGTTCAGGGGCAGAATGACAGATTTTTACCTTGTCAGCTCGTGGATTCAATCTTACAACCTTTACAGTTAACTAGTCCAACGCTCTAACCACCTGCCTCTCATTGCACTCCACGAGGAGACTGCCTGTTACGCGAATGCAGTAAGAAGCCAAGGTAAGTTGCTGGCTAGCATTAAACTTATCTTATAAAAAACAATCAATCAATCATAATCACTAGTTAACTACACATGGTTGATGATATTACTAGTTTATCGAGCATGTCCTGCGGTGCATATAATCGATGCGGTGCGTATTCGTGAAAAAGGACTGTCTTTCTCCAATGTGACCCAATAGAGGTCGACCGATTAATCGGAATGGCCGATTAATTAGGGCCGATTTCAAGTTTTCATAACCATCGGAAATCTGTATTTTTGGGCGCCGATTTGCCGATGTTTTTTTTTTTTACACCTTTATTTAATCTTTATTAAACTTGGCAAGTCAGTTAAGAACACATTCTTATTTTCAATGACGGCCTAGAAACGGTGGGTATAACTGCCTCTTTCAGGGGCAGAACGACAGATTTTCACCTTGTCAGCTCGAGGGATCCAATCTTGCAACCTTACAGTTAACTAGTCCAACGCAATAACGACCTGCCTCTCTCTCGTTGCACTCCACAAGGAGACTGCCTGTTACGCAAATGCAGTTAGCCAAGGTAAGTTGCTAGCTAGCATTAAACTTATCTTATAAAAAACAATCAATCATAATCACTAGTTAACTACACATGGTTGATGATATTACTAGATATTATCTAGCGTGTCCTGCGTTGCATATAATCTGACTGAGCATACAAGTATCTACAGTGCCTTGCGAAAGTATTCGGCCCCCTTGAACTTTGCGACCTTTTGCAAGTGGGACACAATCATGAAGTGGAACGACATTTATTGGATATTTCAAACTTTTTTAACAAATCAAAAACTGAAAAATTGGGCGTGCAATATTATTCAGCCCCCTTAAGTTAATACTTTGTAGCGCCACCTTTTGCTGCGATTACAGCTGTAAGTCGCTTGGGGTATGTCTCTATCAGTTTTGCACACCGAGAGACTGAAATGTTTTCCCATTCCTCCTTGCAAAACAGTTCGAGCTCAGTGAGGTTGGATGGAGAGCATTTGTGAACAGCAGTTTTCAGTTCTTTCCACAGATTCTCGATTGGATTCAGGTCTGGACTTTGACTTGGCCATTCTAACACCTGGATATGTTTATTTTTGAACCATTCCATTGTAGATTTTGCTTTATTTTTGGATCATTGTCTTGTTGGAAGACAAATCTCCGTCCCAGTCTCAGGTCTTTTGCAGACTCCATCAGGTTTTCTTCCAGAATGGTCCTGTATTTGGCTCCATCCATCTTCCCATCAATTTTAACCATCTTCCCTGTCCCTGCTGAAGAAAAGCAGGCCCAAACCATGATGCTGCCACCACCATGTTTGACAGTGGGGATTGTGTGTTCAGGGTGATGAGCTGTGTTGCTTTTACGCCAAACATAACGTTTTGCATTGTTGCCAAAAAGTTCAATTTTGGTTTCATCTGACCAGAGCACCTTCTTCCACGTGTTTGGTGTGTCTCCCAGGTGGCTTGTGGCAAACTTTAAACAACACTTTTTATGGATATCTTTAAGAAATGGCTTTCTTCTTGCCACTCTTCCATAAAGGCCAGATTTGTGCAATATACGACTGATTGTTGTCCTATGGACAGAGTCTCCCACCTCAGCTGTAGATCTCTGCAGTTCATCCAGAGTGATCATTGGCTGCATCTCTGATCAGTCTTCTCCTTGTATGAGCTGAAAGTTTAGAGGGACGGCCAGGTCTTGGTAGATTTGCAGTGGTCTGATACTCCTTCCATTTCAATATTATCGCTTGCACAGTGCTCCTTGGGATGTTTAAAGCTTGGGAAATCTTTTTGTATCCAAATCCGGCTTTAAACTTCTTCACAACAGTATCTCGGACCTGCCTGGTGTGTTCCTTGTTCTTCATGATGCTCTCTGCGCTTTTAACGGACCTCTGAGACTATCACAGTGCAGGTGCATTTATACGGAGACTTGATTACACACAGGTGGATTGTATTTATCATCATTAGTCATTTAGGTCAACATTAGATCATTCAGAGATCCTCACTGAACTTCTGGAGAGAGTTTGCTGCACTGAAAGTAAAGGGGCTGAATAATTTTGCACGCCCAATTTTTCTGTTTTTGATTTGTTAAAAAAGTTTGAAATATCCAAAAAATGTCGTTCCACTTCATGATTGTGTCCCACTTGTTGTTGATTCTTCACAAAAAAATACAGTTTTATATCTTTATGTTTGAAGCCTGAAATGTGGCAAAAGGTCGCAAAGTTCAAGGGGGCCGAATACTTTCGCAAGGCACTGTAAGTATCTGACTGAGCGGTGGTAGGCACCAGCAGGCTCGTAAGCATTCATTCAAACAGCACTTTTGTGCGTTTTGCCAGCAGCTCATCGCTGTGCTTCAAGCATTGAGCTGTTTATGACTTCAAGCCTATCAACTCCCGAGATTAGGCTGGTGTAGCCGATGTGAAATGGCTAGCTATTTAGCGGGGTGCGCGCTAATAGCGTTTCAAACGTCACTCGCTCTGAGACTTGGAGTGGTTGTTCCAATGGCTCTTCGAGGGCGATGGGTAACGCTGCTTCGAGGGTGGCTGTTGTCGATGTGTTCCTGGTTCGAGCCCAGGTAGGGGCGAGGAGAAGGACGGAAGCTATACTGTTACACTGGCAATACTAAAATGCCTATAAGAACATCCAATAGTCAAAGGTATATGAAATACAAATAGTATAGAGAGAACTTGTCCTATAATTCCTATAATAACTACAACCTAAAACTTCTTACCTGGGAATATTGAAGACTCCTGTTAAAAGGAACCACCAGCTTTCATATGTTCTCATGTTCTGAGCAAGGAATTTAAACGTTAGCTTTTTTACATGGCACATATTGCACTTTTACTTTCTTCTCCAACACTTTGTTTTTGCATTATTTAAACCAAATTGAACATGTTTCATTTTATTTGAGGCTAAATTGATTTTATTGATGTATTATATTCATTATGTTAATTCAGTATTGTTGTAATTGTCATTATTACACATTTAAAAATAAAAAAAATTGACCGATTAATTGGTATCGGCTTTTTTTGGTCCTTCAATAATCGATATCGGTGTTGAAAAATCATAATTGGTCTACCTCTAATCCCAACCATCCCAGGCATTTGGGATAAGTGTTGTGTTTGTGGTGGTTGGGATGGTCGGGAGGACACCTCAGGCCAACACATCATGAGGGGTCTGGGATGGGTCGGACATATAGAGAAGGGCTATTCTGAGGATGCCTCTGTCTGAACTGAGAATGATGTTATGGATGGAATGTGGTTAACTTGTTTATTCCTATAAGGGGGAAATGTCTCTCCAATTCCACCATGTGCTGTACCAGACTGAATACAGGAGATGTCCACCTATAGATGAACAGAAGAGGAACTGAGAAATGTGCCATTTCCTCTGTATAAGATCTAGGTTAAATGTCTAAGCTAAGACTGGACTCATTTTTACAGTGTTAACTACACAGAAGAATACCTAATTCTCTGAGATAATGTTGCATATGAATGATCAATATCACTATCAACACTAGGATTTAGAGATACAGTAGACATGTCCCTTTCAATCCTTCTATTATCCTGTCTTTAGCGAACCCAACAACTATCTGTTATCAGCCCATTGCAGAAATATCACATCTTTATAACTCTGTAACACAGGCATTGCATCACAATCGTTATATCTATTTAAAAGTGTGAATAAAGCCAAACTGTCAGTCCACCATGTGCCCCACAACAACAACAAAAAACAGAAACAAATTGTTCATTTAACACAAACCTGAATTTGACAAGAATGCTGCAGGATTCAACAATTGTACTAAATCATGGACAAGGACAAATTCCAGTCCTTTGAGTAATCTGATATGTCATCTTCAATGATGTCAGGAGATCTGGCCCTGCTGCTCAGGGTCTCACAGTCACACAGGCTCGCTCTGCATCCATGAGACATGGAACACACACACACACACAATGCACGCAGCACGCACGCACACTAAAACATGCATGTGCACGCGCGCGCAAACACACGATGGAAAAGATAGATAGCCTATATTGATTATTTAAAGCAAGTCATTTAGCAATGAGACACAGCTTCCCTCCAAATGGACACTGACGTTGAGATGAAGATCCCTGTTAATATCCAATTAAATATCGCAAATCTTGGTTTTGCTGCTAAATGCATGATGCATGAACATAAATCACATCATCTGCATGACATGTACAGATGGAAAGTAAACAAATCACAAATGTGATGTTGATACTATTTCTGAGTACAAGAGGCCTACATCAGTAGCATATTAGATTTAATCACAACAAATACAGATGGACAGACTGATATCAAACATCATACCAACACAATGCATCACAAAGGTTAACCATCAAAGCAGACTGACACATTGAAATACACACATTGTGCACACACACTATTAATATTAAGTACGTGTTCCAACTGTAGAATACACGACAATACAATGTTACACATATGAAATTAATCCCACATTCTACTAACGTTAATTGCCAATCAATCTCTGTTGCCAAATATGATAGACAGAAAAGTTTGAAGCCTCAAAATACACTTTCACTGTCTCTATCCCTTTTAAAAAGTTGCAAATATTATTTTCTTATAAGCAATAGATCTAGTCAACCGAACATACTCATTCCCCCGTGGTTGTTTATGTTTTGACGGGTGAAAAATAAAGTTTACAGTACCTTATAAACAGCTATCAAGCTCGCTCTCAACGCTCCCATACTATACCGCTGCCTGTTTCTGGTCTCCTCGCACTGGCGTCAGGGAGTCGCAGGGCCGTCGCACCCTCCGCGGAGCTCCAGTATCATGCCGCGGGATACAGTTTGGGGCGGTCCATGAATAACAAGACCTACTTTTACACATCTAACATTTTCAGGCACTGTGGAATGGATTATGTAATTACAAAACAATGTATTCTTTCGTGGAGTTTTTTTTAATAGCTATTTTGCTATTTTGGCAGTGGAGACTAGTGGAGCGCCAAGTTGATTGCCTGTAGAGGACTATATACTCATCGGACTCCTGTTTGTCGTTAAAAGATAGTTATGTGCTGCATCTTTTATGTGCAAATTGCATGAATGAGAAAAGAAGTACAGTTAGCATATTTATTTTACGAAGCTGTGAACATTTTTGAGGGTTTGATTCACTGTGATTAGATAGCAGAACATTCTTGCAGATGGATTGGCACAGCTGTTTTTGATGAACAGTTGCATTTATTCAAAAGATACATTTATTGCCATTGATGTATTGCGGATTCAACAAAATGGCCACACACATTCACACACTGTAAATAAAGATTGTGATAATTTCTTGTCGAAGGAATGCATAGAATAAATTATAAATTAATGCATATAACCGACATAAAAACATAGGTTATTCTGGTGTAATACTATATAATGTAGTAGTATAGGCCATCTAGCAGACACTTTTATTCAAAGTTACTTACAGTCAAGCATATATACATATACATTCTTATATTATACTGAAGAAAAATATAAACACAACATGCAACAATTTCAAAGATTTTACTGAGTTACAGTTCATATAAGGATATCAGTCAATTGAAATAAATTCATTAGGCCCTAATCTAGGGATTTTACATGACTGGGCAGGGCACAGCCATGGGTGGGCCTGGAAGGGCATAGGCCAACCCACTTGAGAGCCAGGCCCAGGCAATCAGAATTAGTTTTTCCCCCAAAAGGGGGCTTTTTATAGACAGAAATATATATGGTCCCAGACGATCCCTCAGGTGATGAAGCCGGATGTGGAGGTCCTGGGCTGGCGTGGTTACAATGTGATCTGCGGTTTTGAGGCCGGTTGGACGTACTGCCAAATTCTCTAAAATGACGTTGGAGGTGACTTATGGTAGAGAAATTAACATTACATTTTCTGCCAACAGCTCTGGTGGACATTCCTGCAGTCAGCATGCCAATTTTACGCTCCCTCAAAACTTGAGACATTTGTGGCATTGTGTTGTGTGACAAAACTGCACATTTTAGAGTGGCCTTTTATTTTCCCCAGCACAAGGTACACCTGTGTAATGATCATGCTGTTTAATCAACCTATTCATATGCCACACCTGTCAGGTGGACGAATTATCTTGGCAAATGAGAAATGCTCACGAACAGGGATGTAATCAAATTTGTGCACAAAATTTGAGAGAAATAAGCTTTTTCTGCATATGGAACATTTCTGGGATCTTTTATTTCAGCTCATGAAACATGGGATCAGCACTTTACATGGTGCGTTTATATTTTTGTTCAGTATATATTCAATAACCAGAATATGCCAATTTACTGTAGACCTAACATAAGCTTATTTTCACCGCAAGTTAAAAATACACCTTCTGTCTCAGAACTGGATCAGTAATCTCTTGCAAATATGAGAGAAAGAGCGATAACACTGGTGTGGTTATCTGATGGAACTGATCTGTGCTAAGCTTGTTCTAGGTTCCCCTTCTTTGATTGTGGCGCGATAAGCACTATTTATGTAGTCGGGAGAACTAAAGTGTCTAAGGCAAGTGTCAACACAAAGGGCATGTTCTGTCATGTCCTCATATAGGCTACCATCTCAAATGAACACCTTGCTCTAGGGGCCTAAAGACAGCGTTTTAAAGTAAAGTGGAGAATGACAGCTGTGTTACAACTTAACAACAATGGGCCTGTGTTAAATGTGGGGAAAGACGGCTTAGTTTGTATCAACCCTCATTTTGATTGTTGCACTGTCAGAGAGAACGAAGCTGCAACGATTCATCAAACCATCTCATTAATACTGCATGCTAATGCATGAAAATAGACGTTAGGGTATCAGGCAGGCAGCAGGCAGGCTGGACAACAGGAACATTAAGTTTAATTTCCTCTTTCAGATTTGTGTGAGAGAGATGATACTAAACTGCAGACATAAACCCATTTTATATGTATTGACTGAATTGATAAATAGGCTGAATACGTAGGCTAATAATAATTACTGATAGTTTACAATTGTGGGATAGTGCACCATAGCCAAGCCTGCATCTGGAAGCCTGGAAGAAAATGAAGCAAAGAATAGAATACACTAGAATATGACATGATAGACTACAATAGAATATAACATACTGGAATAGAACACAATAGGCCTATGTCATGATGACAGTGAACCTGTCATTATCATAAAATTACCATTGACATAATTGATTAGAAATAGGCTAAAATAGATCTTCCTTTTAAGATGAATGATGATACATTTCGTAGAATTTTTACCGGTCAAGAATTTTCACCGGTCAAGTTTGACATGACTATTTGGCAAATTGGAGGGAATAGCCAGAGACAAGCCGGTGGAACTAGATTCTCCTCAGGCCTACTAGCCGCGGAGGAAAACCGCTGAAATTGGAAGTTACTAGCGCAGGTTACGTCACGGGGCTGGCGACAGAATGTCTGAGTGAGGCGAGAGCAAGCTGCACGTGAACGTGAAGTGAAATCTGGGAAAACAGTGCGATGCGCGAGCGTGTTGGGAGCAGTTGAGGAGGAAAGACAAGGACTCTCGGAGGAGCCCTGAATTAGAATAAAATTGTCTGCAAATTTGATTACTTTGCTGTTTTAGAGCAGCAACAGTGTCTGTTTGCTCTTTCTTGTTCTGTCTTTTACAGACTACAACTCACTGTCCAAATACTGTAAATGAATTTGTTTGCAAAGCTGGCAGCCACCCTTAGGCAAATATTTGCATTATGGCACCATCATATCTGATAAACACAGAGATAAAACAATGCACATGTTCTGTGCCAGACAGACTATCAGTGTAAGCATAATTGTAATCAATTTATAAAACCTATTTGAATCAGAACCTTTACAAGTTATTTTGATGACTTGATTGCAAAAGAATGTGTGCATTTTCTGATATACACTTTATATACACAAAAGTATTTGGACACCCCTTCAAATGAGTGGATTTGTCTATTTCAGCCACACCCGTTGCTGACAGGTTTATAAAATCATGCACACAGCCATGCACTCTCCATAGACAAACACTGACAGTAGAATGGCCTTACTGAAGAGCTCAGTGACTTTCAACGTGGCACCATCATAGGATGCCACCTTTCCAGCAAGTCAGTTTGTCAAATTTCTGCGCTGCTAGAGCTGCCCGGGTCAACATTTAAGTGCTGTTATTGTGAATTGGAAACATCTAGGAGCAACACAGACTCAGCACAAAGTGGTAGGCCACACAAGCTCACAGAATGAGACAACCGAGTGCTGAAGCACATAGCACGTAAAAATAGTCTATCCTCGGCTGCAACACTCCCTACTGAGCTCCAAACAGCCTCTGGAAGCAACATCAGCACAATAACTTTTCATCGGGAGCTTCATGAAATGGGTTTCCCAGGCCGAGCAGCCACACACAAGCCTAATATCACCACACGCAATGAGTCGGCTGGAGTGGTAAGCTCTCCGCCATTGGACTCTGGAGCAGTAGAAACGTGTTCTCTGGAGTGATGAATCACGCTTCACCATCTGGCAGTCTGACGGACAAATCTGGGTTTGGCAGATGCCAGGAGAACACTACCTGCCCAAAGTATAGTGCCAACTGTAAAGTTTGGTGGAGGAGGAATAATGGTTTGGGGCTATTTTTCATGGTTCAGGCTGGGCCCCTTAGTTCCAGTGAAGGGAAATCTTAACGCTACAGCATTCTGTGCTTCCAACTTTGTGGCAACAGTTTGAAGAAGGCCTTTACTGTTTTAGCATGACATTGCCCCTGTGCACAAAGCAAGGTCCAAACAGAAATGGTTTGTTGAGATCGGTGTGGAATAGAATGACAGACTCCTAGATTATGGCGGACGGAGGTCGGTATGACACTGGCCTTTCATGGAATGTTTGACTCATCCTAATTTTGATTAAACTCATTTGTCTAATCATATAGTCAATGGATACCTTATATTGTTCTTCAGGAAACTGTTAACACAAGAAAAGGAAAATGCATCTGAACTGTAATATCATAGTAAAAGTCATTAGAGATTTAATGAAAGCAGGACTACGGAAAGAACTGGGAAATAGAGTCAACCCCCTTATCTTCCATACGCTGTCTCACCACCACTCTTTCTAGTGATGTGTGTGTGTGTGTGTGTGTGTGTGTGTGTGTGTGTGTGTGTGTGTCTTTTTCTTTCCTGAGATGTTCTATGACAGGTCCTATTGTTAGGTCATCACACAGCTGGATACCTCGGAGTGACGGAGAAGAGAAAATATCTATTGGAGAGGTCGTCACCTTCCCATCTCTCTTTACCACACAAACACAAACACAGGCACGCACGCACACACACACAAACACACACTGCCTGTGTACTAAATAATGGAAGGCGTTGCTTTCTAAACACAGATCCAGGATCAGCTCTTCCCGAGATCAACTCTAACCAACAAAAAAAAGGTTCAATGTATATCTGACCCAGACCTAAGATAACCTACTACACCCGACTCAGTCTTAAACCTATCGGTCCACTCCTTAGTGACCAGTGACCACTGATCTAAAATAAGACGATAGGTGGGTAACCAAAGGTGGGAACCAATGGTTAGTAGTGTGAGTCATTGACATCACTGGTATAGTGAGACTTATGATCCTGGTACACCTGTTTTCATCTTAAACCTGTCCGTCCACTCCTTAGTGACCACTGATTTAAAATGACTGAAATTAGACGCGATAGGTGGGAACCAATAAGGGGTGGAACCAATGGTTAGTGACTGTGGGCATTTAATATCATACACATAATGTTGTGGGCGCATGGCAAGCCACTTTGATTTCACTTAGTTGTTTGAGATCAGAGGTCATGAGGACAGCGTGCCATTGGCCCATTTAAAAGCATTGGAACTCAGCCTGTCTCTAGGCTAGACGGCATGAGGAAGAGCATAACTGGAAGGTTGGATTGCAGCACAGCGTTCCATAGACGTCCATGAATTGGCACGGGCATCGGAATGCTCTACGACGAACGATGACAGACATGTGTTTAGATGAGATTGAGAGAGACCGGGCGGGCGGTGCGAGTGGGGACGTAACCCCCCCCCACCGGAGGACTTTGGCAGGCCTGGTAGGTTTTTCAGTAACGACAGGCATTCTGGCAGGCAGTGTATCAACCAGCTCGCATTTCAAACGGGCGCCTCTCTTGACGCAGCTTTCCACTAGTCCTTCTAGAAATAATGTTGGGAGTGGTAATATTAAAACTGTCTCTCTACGGGCTGAGGGATTACTATCTCCATCCAGTCACTGCACAGCACAATGCCCTAAGCCTTCCTCAGTAGCATACTGTAACATTCAGGTGTCACTCACTCATGTCAGTGACCACAACAAGCATGTTGCTGTGTATATATCATTGGCTATTGTCACCATGACTCAAAATAACAAGGCAGACTCATGCACACACAGCTATGCACTGACACGTGCACACACATGGTATGCAACAACAGAATGCATCAGTAGTACCCTACTATGTCACTTCTCCAGTATGACTCACACCCCAGCCTGTAAGGACACACACACACACACACACACGCCACTCCTCACCCCTCTGATCTGATCACAGGTCCGCTGGTGATTGCCGTTTGTCTCTGAGGACAATGTGCTATTTGTGAACCCGCCGTATGTAAACTGAGATGGCAGACTGTCGGCTGTGTCTAAAAATCACGGTTGGGGCTGGTCCCCTGCCCCCCCACCCAACTACCCCCCAGAAGAGGCCCCCAAGGCAGGGCACCATGGAGGGTGGTCTGGGCTGCCCCTGTCCCCAGGGTTTGGCGGGTTGGGGGGGGGGGGGGTAACTTTTGGGGAGAAGCGTCAGCTGCCACGGTCACTTGGTGGATGAATGGAATAGTCAGCATCAGACAGCAGCTCACGGCTGTCAGTCAAGGATCCACCCTGAAGCGATGGGTTTGTGGGCTACAACAGAGAAGGGAAGGTGACACACTGGGCCTCTCCTAACTGTTGGATGTGTTGTATTTTATTAGACACGTGCCGGTGAATTCTCAGATAGACCTTCACTTTCAGGCATCCATCTCATGACCCATCCACGTTTGGTGTTACGGATGTGATTAGGCCTTTGGAGAGGACACAACGCGGTAGCACACAATGCTCATTCAGAAGCTCCATTAAGGGGAATGGGGTAATGGATATAATTTACGGAGGGTTATACACAATATTCTTGTGAGGTGATGTCAGGGGTGACAAGATGTACCGTGCAAGGTTCTCCTCAACCAGTTAACGGATCTTTAATAGAGGAAGTGGAGGAAATGGATGATGTAACTATAGCCTTGTGGTGATAGAACACCCTAAAGCTAATCATCTCATACTGTACATCCAGCACTATTCTATCTCTGATATAAACACAGAACACAACACTGATTTAGTACAGTACTGTCTGCCATACTAAATATGGATCTGCTTTCATAGTAGGGGTCACAATGGGGCAAATATTCGAGCTAAATCTGCTAGATTACATAGATGTTGTTTTAATGGAGTGCAGTGATGAGGTCATCTCTCACGAGACACGCACGCACACACACACACGTGTACATCTGGGATGTGAGAGAGAGCATTGTAAGCGATAGCATCATGACGTCACCTCTTTTCCTGGATTGGCCTCCAAACACCAGAACGTACTGTAACAGCAGCGGGCAAAAATAGATCACAGTTCCCAAACAAAGCGGTGATGACTGAATTTAAAAAATGTAAGAATCACTCAGGCAGTGGTTGGAATTAGATCATTAGGGTACGTTTGGGGTCGACCGTCAATGAGTACAGAGTAACACAAGGAGCGGGGCAGCTGTGGTAGTCATTAGATATAAGTTCCTCATTAAAATGGATCGTGATACAGATTTAGCTCAATGAATGAAAAATGTATTATTGTTACAACACAATGATGGTCTTGGAGTAAGGACACCCTGTCCAGTCGAAAAGAACATCAGGTGATAACTGCACCATCTCAAAGCAGGTCTGGTAAGACAAACAAATAAAAAGGGCCGCTGATTTCCAGAACTTTGAGGCGCAGCACGCAATTAAGAGGCATACAACCGAACGGGTCAATTAACAATATTACGTTTCACCCATCATGAAATGCCTGTTAAAATGTCACTATGTGTGGGTATAGCAGGGCTGTTGAATTGAACACTTGTTAAAGAAGCAGAAGCTTGGGGACATCCCTCCCTTGCTTTGTTGACCTTTAGGGGAGAGAGAGAGGCGAGCTGCACCCACCTACCCAGACTGAATGATGATGTCATGCCACCCACCTCCAGACCAGTGGTGGATTGATCTCTGTAGCACCACACCTTAGCCCCCCTGGGCTGCATTGTAGCTGTGTCCTCACTGCCCTGCACCCGAGGGAGGCAGGTGGAGGGACTAGAAGGGAGGTGGTCGTGGGGTTAGGGTCAGGGGTAATGTGGTTACAAGCTCAGTTAACTGCTCCAATCCAATCGTTATTGATTAGGGGTTGTTGCATCATTTTACTCCCTCCAAGGCAGACAGACCACCACTCTTTCCTCCCTCACTACCCCTTCCAATAGTCTAGGTATTCACCCCCTCTCTCATCCTGTAGTATCTCCCCCCTCTCTAGTATCTTCCCCCCTTTCTCTCTCTAGTATCTTCCCCCCTTTCTCTCTCTAATATCTTCCCCCCCTTTCTCTCTCTAGTATCTTCCCCCCTTTCTCTCTCTAATATCTCCCCCCCTTTCTCTCTCTAGTATCTTCCCCCCTTTCTCTCTCTAGTATCTTCCCCCCTTTCTCTCTCTAATATCTTCCCCCCTTTCTCTCTCTAGTATCTTCCCCCCTTTTTCTCTCTAGTATCTTCCCCCCTTTCTCTCTCTAGTATCTTCCCCCCTTTCTCTCTCTAGTATCTTCCCCCCTTTCTCTCTCTAATATCTTCCCCCCTTTCTCTCTCTAGTATCTTCCCCCCTTTCTCTCTCTAGTATCTTCCCCCTTTCTCTCTCTAGTATCTTCCCCCCTTTCTCTCTCTAATATCTTCCCCCTCCCCCTTTCTCTCCTCTAGTATCTTCCCCCCTTTCTCTCTCTAATATCTTCCCCCCTTTCTCTCTCTAATATCTTCCCCCCTTTCTCTCTCTAGTATCTTCCCCCCTTTCTCTCTCTAGTATCTTCCCCCCTTTCTCTCTCTAATATCTTCCCCCCTTTCTCTCTCTAGTATCTTCCCCCCTTTCTCTCTCTAGTATCTTCCCCCCTTTCTCTCTCTAGTATCTTCCCCCCTTTCTCTCTCTAGTATCTTCCCCCCTTTCTCTCTCTAATATCTTCCCCCTCCCCCTTTCTCTCCTCTAGTATCTTCCCCCCTTTCTCTCTCTAATATCTTCCTCCCTTTCTCTCTCTAATATCTTCCCCCCTTTCTCTCTCTAATATCTTCCCCCTCCCCCTTTCTCTCTCTAGTATCTTCCCCCCTTTCTCTCTCTAGTATCTTCCCCCCTTTCTCTCTCTAATATCTTCCCCCCTTTCTCTCTCTAATATCTTCCCCCCTTTCTCTCTCTAGTATCTTCCCCCCTTTCTCTCTCTAGTATCTTCCCCCCTTTCTCTCTCTAGTATCTTCCCCCCTTTCTCTCTCTAATATCTTCCCCCCTTTCTCTCTCTAGTATCTTCCCCCCTTTCTCTCTCTAGTATCTTCCCCCCTTTCTCTCTCTAATATCTTCCCCCCTTTCTCTCTCTAGTATCTTCCCCCCTTTCTCTCTCTAGTATCTTCCCCCCTTTCTCTCTCTAGTATCTTCCCCCCTTTCTCTCTCTAGTATCTTCCCCCCTTTCTCTCTCTAATATCTTCCCCCTCCCCCTTTCTCTCCTCTAGTATCTTCCCCCCTTTCTCTCTCTAATATCTTCCCCCCTTTCTCTCTCTAATATCTTCCCCCCTTTCTCTCTCTAATATCTTCCCCCTCCCTCTTTCTCTCTCTAGTATCTTCCCCCCTTTCTCTCTCTAGTATCTTCCCCCCTTTCTCTCTCTAATATCTTCCCCCCCCCCTTTCTCTCCTCTAGTATCTTCCCCCCTTTCTCTCTCTAATATCTTCCCCCCTTTCTCTCTCTAATATCTTCCCCCCTTTCTCTCTCTAGTATCTTCCCCCCTTTCTCTCTCTAGTATCTTCCCCCCTTTCTCTCTCTAATATCTTCCCCCCTTTCTCTCTCTAGTATCTTCCCCCCTTTCTCTCTCTAGTATCTTCCCCCCTTTCTCTCTCTAGTATCTTCCCCCCTTTCTCTCTCTAATATCTTCCCCCTCCCCCTTTCTCTCCTCTAGTATCTTCCCCCCTTTCTCTCTCTAATATCTTCCCCCCTTTCTCTCTCTAATATCTTCCCCCCTTTCTCTCTCTAATATCTTCCCCCTCCCCCTTTCTCTCCTCTAGTATCTTCCCCCTTTTCTCTGTAATATCACCCCCTTCTCTCTCCTCTAGAATATTTTCCCCATTTCTCTCTCTATATATCTTCCCTCCTCTATCCCCCCCTCTCTCCCTCTAATATCTTCCCTCCTCTATCTTCCCCCTCTCTCGCTCCCTCTAATATCTTCCCTCCTCTATCTTCCCCCTCTCTCGCTCCCTCTAATATCTTCCCTCTATCTTCCCCTCTCTCTCCTCTAGTATCTTTCCCCTCTCTCCCACCCTCTCTCTCCTCCTCTCCCTCTAATATCTTCCCTCCTCTATCTTCCCCCTCTCTCGCTCCCTCTAATATCTTCCCTCTAGCTTCCCCCCTCTCTCCTCTAGTATCTTTACCCTCTCTCCCACCCTCTCTCTCCTCTAGTATCTTTCCCCTCTCTCCCACCCTCTCTCTCCTCCTCTCCCTCTAATATCTTCCCTCCTCTATCTTCCCCCTCTCTCGCTCCCTCTAATATCTTCCCTCCTCTATCTTCCCCCTCTCTCTCTCCTCTAGTATCTTTCCCCTCTCTCCCACCCTCTCTCCTCCTCTCCCTCTAATATCTTCCCTCCTCTATCTTCCCCCTCTCGCTCCCTCTAATATCTTCCCTCCTCTATCTTCCCCCTCTCTCGCTCCCTCTAATATCTTCCCTCTATCTTCCCCCCTCTCTCCTCTAGTATCTTTCCCCTCTCTCCCACCCTCTCTCTCCTCTAGTATCTTTCCCCTCATATCTTCTCCCACCCTCTCTCTCCTCTAGTATCTCCCCCCTCATATCTTCTCCCCATCTCTCTCCTCTAGTATGTCCACCCCCACCCCCTTCTCTCTCCTAGCATCCACTCCTCTCTCCCACCTCCTTCAGTGTGCAGCCTAGGCCTAAGGGGGAGACCCGTCCCATCGATCATGGCCAATTACCACAGCAACCCTCTCAGGACAGCACAGTGACAGGCAGACCTGGGTTCAAATACTATTTGAAATCACTTCAAATTCTTTATTAGAGCGTTATTGAGTTTGCCTGGAGTAATGGAACCAGTAGAATAGTCGCACAGCTGTAAACCCAGTCCATCTAGAACCACAGGCAGGCCAAATCAACAATTAAGTATTTGAAAGATTTCAAATAATATTTGAACCCAGGTCTGCTGTCTACAGATATCTCCAATAACCTCTCGTCTACTGTATACTTCCATTTATGAGTCCTCTGAGTAGAATGGAGAGGATGGCTGAGAGATCGGTTGGTTAGTCCCCATAGGACAGTGATATGGGGGGGGGGTCACCTTCTGGAAAATGACAGTGGCTGCATCTGAAATCCCACCCTATTCTCTGTACAGCGTACTAATTCATACGAGCGGCCAACCAACCAATCTCTCCACAATCTCACCCAGACTCCATTTCAAATCAAATTATATTTGTCACATGCTTTGTAAACAACAGGTGTAGGCTAACAGTGAACTACTGACTGATGAGCCCTTCCCAACCATGCTGAGAACAAAAGAAATAGAAAATAAATGGATAGAAAAAAAGCCAAACAATTCAGACAGTGTCACCTTGTCGTGTACCAAGCTCAGAGTTTTCAAATGTTTCCTCCCATTTTCAAAGGGAGGAATCCCCTAGCCCTCACTCTGCTGTGACAGTCATCTTCATTAACGTCGAACATAACGAACATCAACGCAAAACTCTATTTCTTAGTGTTAGTGGCTATTTAGCCCCATCTAGTGGTTGATTGCATGGTTGACTTTTAAACAGTACAATATAGAATTCTAGTTTGGATATTCTGTAATTTGCACCTTTAAAAGGAAAGATTCACCCATTTTGATTGTTATATTGTTTTTGTGCATCTGAGTTTATTTTATTTTTACAGGGACAGTGCACATTAATCAACGTTTCAGTAAATGTGCCCCAGTCCCTGGGTGGGTTATTAAAAACAATTACAATATAGACAATCATTGAGCAGTGAGCACACGCAGAGCAACATAGGACAAACAAGACGTAGCATGCAGACAGAGCAACATGGAACAAGCAAGACGTAGCATACAGACAGAGCAACATAGAACAAAAAGCAGTAAGACAAAATTCATAAAAGCAACAAAGTGTTTCCACACCTCACAAGCTACAGACAACAGGCAACATGGAAAGAGGTAATACACAGCTAGGGACCATGTTCACAATTCTGATTGGTCTTTAGCCATGTCTTCAAGCATTTGGTGAAAGTGTGATATGTGATGCAGTTGTGTGTGTCTGATGGCAGTGTATTCCAGACATGGGAAGCTCTCACAGAGAAAACAGATTTACTAAAGGTGCTTTTCCTTAAGGGAACTATACAGTCACCTCTCATGGCAGACCTTGTGGATCTGCTGCCATATGTTTGGGTTTTCTGTTTAACAAAAATACTGAGTGGAGGGGGAGCCAGGCCATTTAGGATCTTGAATATAAGACATGCGTCGGTGTATTGCACAAGATTTTCCCAACTCATGAGCTCATGCTTTCTGAGGATGTAACAGTGATGATGGCTATTGGGCTTCCTATCAAGCACATTGAGAGCCTGTTTGTTGACAGACTGAATGTGTTTTAATGTTGTACAGCAAGCTTGGGCCCAACTAGTCAAGCAGTATGTTAAGTGGGGGAGTATCATAGATTTGAAGTAAAGTTTTGCTACCTCTGTAGTCAATTTCGTATAAATCGGAAATTAGCTAGGTTGAATTTGGTTATTTGAATTACCTTTTTCAAAGAGAGGTTTGGATCAAGTATGATGCCAAGGTACTTAAAATCAGATACCATCTGGAGCTTCTCCCCTGACACATAGACATCTGACTCAGTAGCATCTGTTGCCCTCTTTGTGAAGAACATGCAAACATTTTTTTTCACATTGGGATGCAAACACGAGTCACTGAGCCACTTTGTAACTTGGACCATTACCATAGTGAGTTCTTATGCAGCTTGTTGTTTGCTCTTTGCATGCACATACAGTGGGGCAAAAAAGTATTCAGTCAGCCACCAATTGTGCAAGGCCTCCCACTTAAAAGATGAGATAGGCCTGTAATTTTCATCATAGGTACACTTCAACTATGACAGACAAGATGAGGGGGAAAAAATCCAAAAAATCACATTGTAGGATTTTTTATGAATTTATTTGCAAATTATGGTGGAAAATAAGTATTTGGTCACCTACAAACAAGCAAGATTTCTGACTCTCACAAACCTGTAACTTCTTCTTTAAGAGGCTCCTCTGTCCTCCACTCGTTACCTGTATTAATGGCACCTGTTTGAACTTGTTATCAGTATAAAAGACACCTGTCCACAACCTCAAACAGTCACACTCCAAACTCCACTATGGCCAAGACCAAAGAGCTGTCAAAGGACACCAGAAACAAAATTGTAGACCTGCACCAGGCTGGGAAGACTGTATCTGCAATAGGTAAGCAGCTTGGTTTGAAGAAATCAACTGTGGGAGCAATTATTAGGAAATGGAAGACATACAAGACCACTGATAATCTCCCTCGATCTGGGGCTCCACGCAAGATCTCACCCCGTGGGGTCAAAATGAACACAAGAATCCATGCAAAAATCCCAGAACCACATGGGGGACCTAGTGAATGACCTGCAGAGAGCTGGGACCAAAGTAACAAAGCCTACCATCAGTAACACACTACGCCGCCAGGGACTCAAATCCTGCAGTGCCAGACGTGTCCCCCTGCTTAAGCCAGTACATGTCCAGGCCCATCTGAAATTTGCTAGAGAGCATTTGGATGATCCAGAAGAAGATTGGGAGAATGTCATATGGTCAGATGAAACCAAAATATAACTTTTTGGTAAAAACTCAACTCGTCGTGTTTGGAGGACAAAGAATGCTGAGTTGCATCCAAAGAACACCATACCTACTGTGAAGCATGGGGGTGGAAATGTCATGCTTTGGGGCTGTTTTTCTGCAAAGGGACCAGGACGACTGATCCGTGTAAAGGAAAGAATGAATGGGGCCATGTATCGTGAGAGCAAGGGCATTGAAGATGAAACGTGGCTGGGTCTTTCAGCATGACAATGATCCCAAACACACTGCCCGGGCAACGAAGGAGTGGCTTCGTAAGAAGCATTTCAAGGTCCTGGAGTGGCCTAGCCAGTCTCCAGATTTCAACCCCATAGAAAATCTTTGGAGGGAGTTGAAAGTCCGTGTTGCCCAGCAACAGCCCCAAAACATCACTGCTCTAGAGGTGATCTGCATGGAGGAATGGGCCAAAATACCAGCAACAGTGTGTGAAAACCTCTGTCATTTGCCAACAAAGGGTATATAACAAAGTATTGAGATAAACTTTTGTTATTGACCAAATACTTATTTTCCACCATAATTTGCAAATAAATTCATTAAAAAATCCTACAATGTGATTTTCTGGATTTTTTTTCTCATTTTGTCTGTCAGAGTTGAAGTGTACCTATGATGAAAATTACAGGCCTCTCAAGTGGGAGAACTTGCACAATTGGTGGCTGACTAAATACTTTTTTGCCCCACTGTATATCACTGTATCATCTGCATACATTTGATCTTCAGACCCAGAACAGACAGAAGGCAGATCATTATTGTACAGGCTGAACAGGAGGGGCCTCAGTATTAACCCTTGGGGCACGCCCACATCATAGCTAAGAGTGGGCGACAGCTCATTGCTCACTCTGCCTTCAAGGTATGATTTCATCCATCTCAAGGCATCGGAGGAAAAGTTGAACTCTGACAATTTTGTGATGAGAATCTCATGGTTAACAGTATCAAAAGCCTTCCGTAGGTCCAGAAACACAGCCCTATCAACGCCCCCTTTGTCCATCTTGAACTTCACATTTTCCAGAAGAAAGCAGTTGGCCGTTTCTGTGGAGTGTTTCGCTCTGAAGCCAAACTGCATGGAGTGTAATGTGAAGGGGCTGTTGTTGGGGTGGGCAATCAGTTGTTCTGCTACACACTTTTCAACAACCTTTGACACCACAGGTATACTGATGGGCCTGTAGTTACTCACGTCAGCAGGGTCGCCTGATTTAAAGATGGCCGTTATTATGGCCGACTTCCATACCCTTGGAAACACCCCGAGACCAATAGATGTGTTGGTGACCTTAGTAATTCGGGCCAATGAGTGACTCTTTGTAGTTTTTAAGAAAGGTAGAGTCCAGCCCAAACACATCTTTGCCTTTAGAGTTCTTTAGTGAGCTAATCACCTTGTTCACCTTTGACTCAGAAACATCCCTTATGATGAAGACAGGTTGAGCGTCATTCACTAGTACTGAGCCCAAGAAACCAGTGGAGGGGTTCTGTGTCAGTACCCTGACAAGAGTTAATAATGTAGAAATTGAAGGCTATTGCTATTTCGACTGCATCCTGTGTTATATTGCTATTCACCATGATTTCTAGTCTTTTTGCAGTGTTACTATGGTCTTTCCCTGTTAACTTTTTTAGATTCTCCCAGATCAGTTTAGAATTTCCCTTTGCTTCACCAATTATGTTCATAAAAAAGTTTGCCTTGGCCTGTCTGATTTCTTTCATCACCTTATTTCTCAACATAGTAAACCTACGTCTGTCATGTTCTAATTTGGATCTTAGGGCTATTTTTAGAGCATAATCTCGTTCTTTCATCAATTTCCAGATTTCTCCATTTAGCCAAGGAAGAGTGCACTTTTGGCCAGGTTTGGATTTGATTTTCTTTAGGAAACCATTTATTGTAGTCTGGATTGTGGATAGAAAAACCTGACTATCAGCTTCCACGTCTGTATAGGACAAGGGATCATTCCAGTTAATTCCCTTAATTGCGTTTTCAAAATAGTTTAATTCACTCTTAGGTATTCTTAGTTGATCTGGCTTTCTAACAGTAGAGAGGTTAAACCTGCTCTTAGACAGCTTTCTGGCTATAAGTGTCAGATTATGATCAGATAGCCCAGTAACCATATTGAATGATTTAGTCACTCTCTCTGGTTTATTACTGAACACAAAATCAATCTGTGTTTTAGAGCAACAAGTCACCCTGGTTGGCCCTTTAACTAGCTGTGTAAGGTCAAAGGTATTAGTGATCCGTTTGAGGGTTTCCTACATGACTTGTCTTCATAATTCATATTAAAATCTCCCATTAAGATGACCTCTTTCCCAAAATCACATTCCCTAAGCATGTTATTAAACTGATCAAAAAACACACTTTTGGTGGAAGGTGGCCTATACATTCCAATAAGGGTAAAAGACATTTGGGGAGACAGTGTAACGTTCAGGCCAATACATTCTAGTTCATCATCACACCTCCTCCTCTTCCTTCAGTCCTGTCTCTCCTGAAAACATTGTAGCCAGGCACAATCAAAGCAGCAGATAGAGAGTTTTTATGGATCCATGTCTCTGAGAGGCAGAGGAAGTCAATGTTGGAGTCTGTGAGTAGATGTTGAATTTGATCACTTTTTGGAATGACACTACGAATGTTCAAGTGCCCCCCTAGTTGTCCCTTGGGTTTAGCTCGACACATTGAAAAAAGTGAAATGTTCTGTGTTTTCTGATGGCTGGGTTTAGGCCGTTTTGTTTAGTTTAGATTAGGGGCAGTTCTGTGGCGCAATTAACAATCCCTCCCGCCTGCACTGGATGCGGGGAACAAAATAAAACAGTTTGCTTACCAGAAGCAGAGTCAGGGATCGCATATAGCAACTTGGGTATGTTTGAAGAGTCAAAATCTATCCTAGAGCCGGGTGAGTCGAGAGAAACCACTCACCCACTTCCACAGCGGCGACGATCAGTGGGCGAGGCCATCCACCGCTTTCCACTCCGGTGAGTATCGCTGGCTCGGTGATGTTAGGCCCAGGATTGAGTTGCACTTCCCCGGAGAGTAGGAGGGTATTATTACTTGGCCATTATTCAGAACATGAATTAAAAACCATCTCTGAGCGATGTTCTATCTATGCTGGAAGTTATTAGGAATACAAGGTTTTGATCATGAAAACATATATCATACATGTCCAGGGTTGGGTAGGTTACTTTCTAAATGTAATCCATTAGTTACTAGTTATCTGTAAAAGAAAATTGTAATCAGTAACGTCATTTTGGATTACCCAAATTTAGTAACATTATCTGATAAAATGTTACTTTAAGGGGTTTGTTGTGTAGGCTTCTTCTAACCCATCACTTGCTACTACATATAATAAGATTACATTATATCTTTACATTAAAACCAAAGTCTATCAGAATTCCAGTCATTCCAATAAATGTTATACCCCCTGATTTTCAAGAATAGGACTTGGAAATATGGAAGTATAGATTAGGTCAATTGTTTTAACTGAACTACGGACTTATTAGCCAACCCTACTCTGTTTATGATTTTGTTGTCAAGGAGGACTGATTTGGCTCATTGATTCGAGTTGTTGAGCTCATGGAATGGCATGCTTCGAGCACTACTGAAAAGTCCCATTTACATGTGAAAAATGAATGCAATATGCTGCATTTGCTATAGGTCTATTGTTGACCTTTTTGTTGGTGACACTTTGATAATATGCAGCTGTTTAAAGGGCATATACACAGATGAAACAATAAAATTGACACCCTGCCTCTGTTTTGGTAAAAGGCTGTGGGATGGGCCTGGAGAAATGTAACCACACTCAGATGAATAGACAGAGCTATGGATGCAAGTGTAACAGGTGTAAATCGTACTCTCCTTGCGTTGTGTTTTCTCCAAATAAATCACATCAGCCAGTGGTCCCATTTGAGCATCATTTATTTCTGTTGCTGTTGTTAAATGGGAAACAGCACGTTAGTTGTGCAGGGCTTAACGATATTGATGGCTGTCGATGGCAAAATCCCTTGCATCACATTTTCATACTGGGCGAACAAAATATAACGTGTAAATACCTGTTGTTAAATGGGAAACAGCACGTTAGTTGTGCAGGGCTTAACAATATTGATGGCTGTCGATGGCAAAATCTGTAACATGAAGACAACTGTGTTAGCAGTGGGCTTATGTGACCATTACATCGGTGTATTTATGGCAATCATATGCCGAAGCACATCCCAGAAAGCCCCTCAATCCCTAACAGGTACCATATACCCACACATGTATAAATCAGTAACGTACAGCAAACTTGTACACGTTGTAAAATAGAAAACAGTATTCAGAACGTGACCTACCCCTTGCATCACATTTACATACTGGGAAGAACTGATGTTCGCGATCTCCCTTATCTGCAACCGGGGCCAATCACAACACACCTTATTGTCATCAGAGTTGAACCAACCAATAAGAATGCTTGAACATTAAATACACATTTCTTTAGAGGCAAGTGGAAACATAACCAACCCTGTTACATTCTCCCCTGCTGAATTACACTTGCATACTATAAAGAAACAAAATGAGGTATGCAATATCTTGCAATACATATGTCACCAAACATTCCAGTGCAAAGACTATTCTCTAAAGATAATTAGGTGAATTCAAAGACCACGTAGGAAAACATTTCTTTATTTTATTTCACCTTTATTTAACCAGGTAGGCTAGTTGAGAACAAGTTCTCATTTACAATTACGACCTGGCCAAGATAAAGCAAAGCATTTCGACACACAACACAGAGTTGCACATGGAGTAAAACAAACATACAGTCAATAATACAGTAGAAAAATAAGTCTATATACAATGTGAGCAAATTAGGTGAGATAAGGGAGGTAAAGGCAAAAAAAAGGCCATGGTGGCGAAGTAAATACAATATAGCATGTAAAACACTGGAATGGTAGATTTGCAATGGAAGAATGTGCAAAGTAGAGAGAGAAATAATGGGGTGCAAAGGAGCAAAATAAATAATTTAATAAATAAATACATAAATAAATAGATGGGCTATGTACAGGTGCAGTAATCTGTGAGCTGCTCTGACAGCTGGTGCTTAAAGCTAGTGAGGGAGATGTGTTTCCAGTTTCAGAGATTTTTGTAGTTCGTTCCAGTTATTGGCAGCAGAGAACTGGAAGGAGAGGCGGCCAACGGAGGAATTGGCTTTGGGGGATTTACCTAGCAGGTTCCTGTAGATTACCTGGAGCCAGTGGGTTTGGCGACGAGTATGAAGCGAGGGCCAGCCAACGAGAGCGTACAGGTCGCAGTGGTGGGTAGTATATGGGGCTTTGGTGACAAAACGGATGGCACTGTGATAGACTGCATCCAATTTATTGAGTAGGGTATTGGAGGCTATTTTGTAAATGACATCACATATGTCAAGGATCAGTAGGATGGTCAGTTTTACGAGGGTATGTTTGGCACATGAGTGAAGGATACTTTGTTGCGAAATAGGAAGCCAATTCTGGATTTAACTGTGAGTCTGGAAGGAGAGTTTACAGTCTAAACAGACACCTAGGTATTTGTAGTTGTCCACATATTCTAAGTCAGAACCATCTAGAGTAGTGATGCTGGATGGGTGGTCCGGTAGCGATCGGTTGAAGAGCATGCATTTAGTTTTACTTGTATTTAAGAGCAGTTGGAGGCCACGGAAGGAGAGTTGTATGGAATTGAAGCTCATCTGGAGGGTTGCTAACACAGTGTCCAAAGAAGGGCCAGAAGTATACAGAAGGGTGTCGTCTGCGTAGAGGTGGATCAAAGACTCACCAGCAGCAAGAGCGACATCATTGATGTAAACAGAGAAAAGAGACGGCCCAAGAATTGAACCCTGTGGCACCCCCATCGAGACTGCCAGAGGCCCGGACAACAGGCCCTCCGATTTGACACACTGAACTCTTTCAGAGAAGTAGTTGGTGAACCAGGCGAGGCAATCATTTGAGAAACCAAGGCTATTGAGTCTGCCGATGAGGATGTGATGATTGACAGAGTCGAAAGCCTTGGCCAGGTCAATGAATACGGCTGCACAGTATTGTTTCTTATTGATGCTGGTTAAGATATCGTTTAGGACCTTGAGCGTGGCTGAGGTGCATCCATAACCAGCTCTGAAATCAGTTTGCAATGGTGGAGAAGGTGCGGTGGGATTGGAAATGGTCGGTAATCTGTTTGTTGACTTGTCTTTCGAAGACCTTACTAAGGCAGGGTAGGATAGATATAGGTCTGTAGCAGTTTGGGTCAAGAGTATCCCCCCCTTTGAAGAGGGGGATGACCGCAGCTGCTTTCCAATCTTTGCAAATCTCAGACAACACGAAAGAGAGGTTGAACAAGCTAGTAATAGGGGTTGCAACAATTTCGGCAGATCATTTTTAGAAAGAAAGGGTCCAGATTGTCTAGCCCGGCTGATTTGTAGGGGTCTAGATTTTGCAGCTCTTTCAGAACATCAGCTGACTGGATTTGGGAGGAGAAATGGGGAAGGCTTGGGTGAGTTACTGTGGGGGGTGCAGTGCTGTTGACCGGGGTAGGGGTAGCCAGGAGGAGAGCATGGCCAGCCGTAGAAAAATGCTTTATCGGTGGTGACAGAGTTTCCTATCCTCAGTGCAGCTGGGAGGAGGGGTTCTTATTCTCCATGGACTTTACAGTGTCCCAGAACTTTTTTGAGTTTGTGTTGCAGGAAGCAAATTTCTGCTTGAAAAAGCTAGCCTTGGCTTTTCTAACTGCCTGTGTATATTGGTTTCTAACTTCCCTGAAAAGGTGCATATCACGAGGGCTGTTCGATGCTAATGCAGAACACCACAGGATGTTTTTGTGTTGGTTAAGGGCAGTCAGTTTCAGGAGAGAACCAAGGGCTATATCTGTTCCTGGTTCTAAATTTCTTGAATGGGGCATGCTTATTTAAGATGGTGAGGAAGGCATTTAAAAAATAAATAACCAGGCATCCTAGACTGACGGGATTAGGTCAATATCCTTCCAGGATACCCGGGCCAGGTCGATTAGAAAGGCCTGCTCGCTGAAGTGTTTCAGGGAGCGTTTGACAGTGATGAGTGGAGGTCGTTTGACCGCAGACCCATTGTGGATGCAGGCAATGAGGCAGTGATCGCTGAGATCTTAGTTGAAAACAGCAGAGGTGTATTTAGAGGGCAAGTTGGTTAGGATGATATCTATGAGGGTGCCCGTGTTTACAGCTTTGGGGTGGTACCTGGTAGGTTCATTGATAATTTGTGTAAGATTGAGGGCATCAAGCGTTGATTGTAGGATGGCTGGGGTGTTAAACATGTTCCAGTTTAGGTCACCTAGCAGCAAGAGCTCTGAAGATAGATGGGGGGCAATCAGTTCACATATGGTGTCCAGAGCACAGATGGGGTCAGAGGGTGGTCTAAAGCAGGCGGCAACGGTGAGAGACTTGTTTTTAGAGAGGTGGATTTTTAAAAGTAGAAGTTCAAATTGTTTGGGTACAGACCTGGATAGTAGGACAGAACTCTGCAGTAGATTGCAACACCGCCCCCTTTGGCCGTTCTATCTTGTCTAAAAATGTTGTAGTTAGGATGGAGATTTCAGAGTTTTTGGTGGTCTTCCTAAGCAAGGATTCAGACACGGCAGACCATCCGGGTTGGCAGAGTGTGCTAAAGCAGTGAATAAAACCAACTTAGGGAGGCGGCTTCTAATGTTAACATGCATGAAACCAAGGCTATTACGGTTACAGAAGTCATCAAAAGAGAGAGAGAAAACATCCCTGTTACACGTTCAGCACACTCAGTGACAATAAGAACCTCAGACAGAAAAACCTTAGCCTACTTGACCTCTGACTCATTACCTCCTTGAAAGTAAAAAAAAAATAAAATGGACAAGAGACTTGGATTCTAATCCTACACCCACACAGGTATTCTAATGAATTCTGTATGAAAAACCCTCTGTGTCTGCATAGTCTGAGGCTCACTGGGCATTTCCTAACCCGACCAGCAACTGACATGGCAGAGTTATCACTACTTTTAACCTGTTCAACTACAACCACCATTGGTGGGTCACTGTCCACAGTCGGTGGGTAGTCAAGGTCAAGGGTTCTGCGACTGTTGCTGGAACTTGTGCCACCAGCGGCATCTTCAGAATGCCTTTCTTCCTCAGAAGGTTCGGACATTTCTTCTCCAAAGGTTAGCTCTGACATGCTTGTGCCACCAGTGGCACCCTCCGAATGTGGTGAGTTCTGAGGGTCCCTCGCCAGTGGCCCAACTTCCAGCACGTGGGGTCTCTTTTTCAGAGGGCTCCGACTGTGTTTCCTCCGAGGTCTGTTCTGATACCCACACACTAGTCCTCTCACCGATGTCCATTTCTGGTATATCGTTCATGGATGAGTCCTCCATCTCCTCACTCGGCTCCTCACGGTCTCCCGTATTAGGTGTCTCCAAGGCAGAGTCAGGGAGAGGCAAGAAGGTTACAGGCATTATCAGATTACGGTGGACCGTTTTCTCCTGGCTAGTCGACATGTTCTGTATCTTGAAGATGTGGATGTCACTATTCTTCTCCGTAACAATTTAGAGGTTGTTCTCCCAACGATCCGCCAGCTTCCTCTTTCCACGTTCACCATTTTTCGCCAACAGCACCCGATCAGCGATCTCCACTGGAGCTCCTCTGATCTTCCTGTTGTAGAGGCCCGCATGCCTCTTCAGCTGTTTGGTTGCCGACACCTGTACCGTCTTCATGGCCTCCCTCAGGTCTCTCGTCAGGGACTTGATGTACTCGTCACAGTCTACAACCTCTGAGTCTTGCAGCACAGTACCAAACATCATGTCGACAGGCAGACGTGGGGTTCTCCCAAACATCAACTGGAAAGGGGCTGTACAGTAGTAGGCAAAGGTCAATGAATTCCGCTTCTGGGGCCACCTGTGCTTCGCTCTTGTAGGTAAAGCCCTGATCATGTTTCTCAGCGTTCTATTGAACCCGTTCCCCATCGGATGGTAGGGAGTGGTGTGCGACTTCTGGACTCCTGAAGCACTCAACAACTCAGCAATCAATTTACTTTCAAAGTTGGCCCCTTGGTCAGAGTGGATACGACGAGGAAAACCATACACACAGAAGATGTTGTTCCACAGCTGAAGGCTCAGTCGTGATGATTTTCTCCAATGGAGCTCTGGCCTTTGGCTCGGGGGCCTTACTGAACACACACCTTTTGCAGGTCTTGACATACTCTCTCACATCCGACTCCAGACCATGCCAGAAGAACCTCTGTCTCGTCAAGTACAACGTCCACTGTTGCCCCTGATGACCGGCTTTATCTTGGACACCCTTCAAAACTGTCGCCCTCATTGAGGTGGGTACTACATACTGGTATGTCTTCTTTGACAGCGAACATTTGGTAACGTGATATTGTACACCCATTTTCAGAGTGAGCTTCTCCCAGGTCTTCAGAATCCACAGAGCCTCGAGTGGTTCATGGCCACATTCCCTCCTAGAAGGTCTATGGCCCCTGTCCACGTAGAAGACAACTCTGGCGAGTGCATTAACAATGTCCGCCAGGAAATCCACTTGAATGCACTGAGTTGAGGTAGCTCTAAATCATGTGGAAAGCGCAACACTTGCCTGTGTAATTGGCCTGGCCAGAGGTGTGGAAGTAACTGGAGAAATAGCTGCCCCCCCTACCCACTGGCAGTGAAGGGTTAAACATGAGAACTCCCCTACCTCTGCCAAAAAAAATATATATATACACATGTTATTTATTTAAATATTAAGTCAAAAAATATATCACAATCAATATGAACACTTCTATAAAATCAGCTTCAACATAATGCATTGAAAATAACAGTTCAGTAGTAGTCTAGTAGTAGTAGTAGTAGTCTAACAAGACCAAGAATCAGAACTGAAAAGTAACAAGAAACGCCTTCATAAATAGTTGTCGCCACCGTGTGGTAGAAAATGGCATCGCCCTCACGACTGACCGTCCATGATATAAAAATGTTTTTAACCATGTTATGAGGCTATATAATGTTTGTTTACATTTACAACGTTCATAAACATAGGAATAAAACAAGCTAATGTTTTGGGTTCTAAGCTCATGAGTCCTTTATAAATTATATTCTTCAAAAATCAATGGATATATAATTCTAATTTATAAATCCAAAAATGGATGTAGCCACTACAGACTGCTCCTTTAAGTCTATCAAAGGTGTACAAGTTCAAGCATGTGTCCATTAGGACAATGGATATTTTAAATTATCAGCATGAATTACATTGAGCAATAAAAGCCCCTTTTATTCCATAGGCTTGGATCCGCACTATGCAGTTGTTGCAATAGCACATGTTTCATTGGCTGTCCACTGGTTTCAAAAGCAATGATTGATAGGCAGCTTAAATTGATTGAAATCAACCATTATTGGGTTAAAATATTTCGATTTGTGAACAGCCATCCACAACCAGTGTGATTCACATCAATGTGCTATGTAGCTATCAATAATAAGTGATCTACGGCGATAAGGATACTACACCACTGCTGTCATCCTTGCCTCCAAGCGTTTATTCAAATTGGTTGCCGACAGCAGTCGCACAATTGGAAGACTGGCTTTTCTAGGCTACAGTCCAAACTATTCCTACTCTTTTCCCACGATCCAGCAAACACATTTGGTGTGTCAAGAAACACACTTAAAGTCGACCTTTTTTTCGATGCTGATTTGAATGTCATTGACAAAACAGAAGTGGCAAAGATTTTTCGCAAATATCCTTTCTGAATTTAAAAGTATTCATCTTAGTTTTTCAAAAGTATCTAATCTGATTACAATATTTTTGCTGGTAATGTAACAGATTACGGGTAGTTGTTTTGTAGTCCCTTACATGTAACCGATTACATTACATGTAATCCATTACTCCCCAAAACTGTACATGTCAGATTTCAATACTGGCCGATGTCATAACGTGGGAGGTTATTCCCACACCGAGAAATGTGTAATTTAACAGAGGGTCTATTTGTCTGCCTCTTTAGTCCAGGGTGTCGTTGCGAATGTCACACTGCGAGCCCCTGGTGAGATTTTAAGACTCCTACAGGATTGTTGGTTTAGGCGATTTAACAGCTAGCTAGCTAGCTACTTCACATGCTAATATTAACTTGGTATTATTGTATGTAACTACGTTTACTAGCTTGCTACCTAGCTCGCCAGCCAGCCCATAGAGCGTTGCATGTTTTGTAGTTGACTTGAGCTGCAACAGATTTCCACATGTTGCTACCAACATTGTAATGACAAAATAAATACTTTTGTTCACAAAAAAACATTCTAACAGTGTTATTTAATATTGCAAATAAAAGGAATTGTGGTCTTGGGTGGATTTTTCCTTTAAAGCTGTATGGCAACGTAATAATTGCTCTGTAAATGCTATAAACTTGATTCTTAGTCTGGAGGACAAATTGAATTGTGGAATAACAATTGTCATTAACTATAACACATTGACAAGAACTGTATAGAGACGCTTTTAATTGTTGAACCGCAGAATATGAAGGTACATTGCCTTTAATTCCAGTAAATAGATGATGTATTACTTCAGATGTCCATTTTCTGATGGAGAACCAACGAACTGCAGTAGTCTGCTGCTCTCTTGTGGACAACCCACAATTTCACTTTTAAAAAACTCCACCATACTCAGGAAATGGTGTTTATTCATAAGATACTATTTTAAAATGACATGAATTGAATAACTCTTTGATAAAACACTCCTTTGGCTCCCAAAGGTAGGTGTGTGTGGGCGAGTTTGTTTTGCATAGCCCTGTGCACACGGGTGGTTGAAGATTTCACTTTAGGACCAATGGTCTAATATGTACACCCCAGTGCAACAGGCAATGCAAAACAAACTCACCCTGTGTGTGCACGCGTACGAATGACTCTGGTGGTCCACCCAGGTTGGGTCTCTAAGCCATCGGCCCAAGGGGGGGCCAGTAGGGTAGGGCTACGTTCCAAATACCTACTCTAACATCACTTAGAATGGAGCAATGTAGCATGGAATGCTAGTGTGGGTATTGGAACAGCCATACAGGTGTCAGGGCTTGAGGAGGATGGACATGGAGGTCTCTCTGATGGCGGGAGGGTTTGGTCCTTTAGTCGTCCAGGAAGAAGTAGTTCCCACTCTTCTTCTGTTCACAATCCTAGATAAACAACAGATTAGAGAGCAAATGAAATAAAATGGAGTGATGCTGAATGAAATTACTGAAAGTCAATAGGTTTACTAAAGGCACAAAAGGGATGTAAATAAAAATGTAGGTTTTAAACACAGTATTTCCCTGTACCTTTATGGAATTCATCTTGTTGATCCTTGGTCGGAAGTTGTTGGGGTCTCTCCTGAACGTTATCTCCAGCTGTGATAGGAACTTGTTCATCCCTGCGAGTAAGGTCTGTGGCCTGAGAGGTCAAAAGATGACGGGCCCGTGTTACACAGTTATTTAAGAGCTAAACATGGGTTCCTAACAACCCATATCTTAGCATGATTTCAGTCTGTCTTGTCATGAAAATACCACTTTGTCAGACTGGAACATCAATTTCAGTCAGGACTTGACAGTTTTCTTAAAAATCACCCAATAAGCAGATTGAAGGAGCTAAGAGTTCCATCAAGTTAGAGGAAGAAAACAATAGCCACCACAGATAAGAACATCAGATATTAATAGCCACCACAGATAACAGCAGATATTAATAGCCACCACAGATAAGAACAGCAGATATTAATAGCCACCACAGATAAGAACAGCAGACGTCATGCTGCTGGGTAAATCAGTGGATGAGACTCATGCCAAATGGATGGGGAGGGTTAACGTACGTGTTGGCAGCGGTGCTTCGCGAGGGAATACCGTCAAACACAATGACGCGGTCAGCCAGGTAGGTGGCCATGATGAAGTCATGCTCCACCACAAACGCAGTCTTCTTGGCGTGGAGGATGAATCTACAAACAATGAATGTATCAAAATCAATGGCATCCATTAGGGTTTGAGAGGTTGTAGGGTTTCTGTATTTCCTGTCAAACAACATATTCAGGGTTTGTGACTGGTACTGCTGTGAGCAATGTACAGCACGAGGTGGATCGCTTTGCTGGAGGTAGAAGTTCACCCCACCCTAACCACAGATCTAGGATCAGAGTGTGTGTGATTACCTTTTGATGACCTTGGCACACACGAGACGCTGCTCAGAGTCCAGGTAGGCGGAGGGCTCGTCTATCAGGTAGACATCAGCTGGTTTCCCCAGACACAGGGCCATGGCCACCCTCTGCAACTCTCCTCCGGACAGGTTCTGGACCTAGAGACAAGCAGGGGGGTGCTCATTAGACACCAAACAGAGAAAAACAGACTGAAACAGGGAGTACCTGGACATGTCCAATAAGAAATGCTTGCTTTCATTCTCTGGTCCAGTGTGCATGGTCCATTGGGGCACAGTGCAGCAAATTGATTTGCATCAAACATGTTTTATTCTGTTCAGGTAGTAGTAACACCCCATTTCGCACCGTTGCAAAACATTCAATGAGAACTGAACACAACCCAGAAAGCACAACTTACGTCCTGGTCGATGATGCTCTCAATCTGCATAGGCTTCATGACGTCAGTCACAAACTGGGGGTGAGTGTAGGCGTCTCGGATCTTCTCATGGAGCAGAGCCCGCACACTACCCTACAGAGGACATGAGGAAGTTAGTCAGGGGCTGAAGGGCCCACTACCCTACAGACAGAGGACATGAGGATGTCCTCATGAGATGAGGGGCAGGTGTCTGTTAGAGGTGTGTAGTTGTCAAGGCAGTGACTGGTTGGTACCTACTTTGAATTTGGGGCTGATCTTTTGGGGTTTGTAGCTGACGTTCAGGATAGGCACTTCCCCTTTGGAAGTAATAGAAAATGTTTAGGAAAAAAATGGACCGAGAGTGTACAAAACAATACCTAATATTGTGTTGCACCACCCCCTTTAGCCTTCAAAACAGTCCCACTTAAATATTTTGTCTTGCCCATTCACCCTCTGCAAGGCACACATACCCAATCCATGTCTCAATTGTCTCAAGGCTTAAAAATCCTTAATTAACCTGTCTCCTCCCCTTCATTTACACTGATTGAAGTGGATTTAACAAGTGACATCAATAAGGGATCATAGCTTTCACCTGGTCAGTCTATGTCATGGAAAGAGCAGGTGTTCCTAATGTTTTGTACACTCAGTGTATATTAGAGTACATGGTTCCAGCAATTAGACGATGCGAAGAGGAACTCAAATTTGTCAAATGTTATTTACCCCCTTCATCTGGTTTCAGACGGCCAGCCAGCATTCTGATGAACGTGGTTTTGCCCGTCCCTGAAAGAGAGGATTTAGAAATAACACTCATTATATGGAACTTGGTTGAGAAAGACACACACACTCCTCCCCTGCCTCCTCACCATTCTCTCCCAGCATGACCATGATCTCAGAGTCAGTGAACTCTCCTTCCAGGATCTCCAGGGCAAAGTCTCCCATGTTCTTCTTCATGTGGGGGTACTGGTAGTGGCACATCCTCTTGATCTCCTCCTCGTTGGCCGTCTCCGCCACCTAGTGTTGTATTACTACATTATTATGAACTGGACGGTTCGAGCCCTTAATGCTGATTGGCTGAAAGACCATATTCCACAGGTAAGACAAAAAATATATACTTTTTACTACTCTAACTACGTTGGTAACCAGTTTATAATACCAATAAGGCACCTCTGGGGTTTGTGGCACTGCGTTGCATCGTGCATAAGAACAGCCCTTTGCCGTGGTATATTGGCCATATGCCACATATCATCAGGCTTAATTGTATCACATTACCTTGAACACAAGCGATATCTCCCTGAAGCGCAGATTCTCCGTGGGCACATAGCCGTCCAGGAAGATGTTGATGCCTGGAGAAAGGAGAGGAGGAGGCCTGGGGTTAGAGGTGAAGTAGTCAAGTGAACAGGACAGGTGTGCATTGGGAAGATATCCATTGGTTGTGGTGATATGCTCCACTGACAGATTGTGAAAAGCTGTGTTACCATTTGGAGGGTAAGTGACAGAGGGGTGGTCTATGGGGTGCTGCGCTAGGCTACGGCCTTAAGGCTTTGAAATGTCTGTACCAGTTGGCTCTGCAGCAGACCCATTAGAGTTGGTCCCTAGTGGGGTCAGAGTGGGGGTTTACTGTAGCAGAGATCAAGTTGAGACAGATCTTCATTTGTCTTCACAGACTAGACTGTAGCCTGCCATGTACTGAGGATATACTTTATTATTATTATTTGCATTGATATCAATGGATAAAGTACACATACCAATAGCCAGGGCGTCATTGTGAATGAAGTAAGAGGGTGGTAGAGGTAGTTTCACCTTCCCTGACTCCAAAGGCCACAGTGACCGCTCCATAAGCACTGGACACTCCTTACAGACAGCGTGGTGTTTATGGTGTAATATGAAGTATTTAGGGTCCTACCTTCTCTAACTCCAAAGGGCATAGTGACCACTCCATAGGCGCTGGGCACTCCGTACAGACAGCAGATGAAGTCAGACAGGTAGTCCAGCACACTCAGGTCGTGTTCCACCACTATGATGTATCTGGGAGAGCGGACAAAATAAGAGTCAAGAGTCTACAAGACAAGAAAAAGCTGATGGAAGAAGTGGATAATATTCAAGTAGGCATAAAACCAAAAGTAAACCAAGTGAAATAGGGAGGAACTACCAGGTTGGTGTTTACTAGGAATATAGCAGTACTGCCTGAATTTGTCCAATGAGAAACTATGGTTTTTCTTTTTCCGTTGCAAAACGCTTTGCTATTGTATGCCCTTTTGAACAGGACCCAGGTCTCTAATGAGAGCATCATGTAATGTAACAGACCTGTCTGGGGAGATGAGGGAGCGGATGGTGACGGCAGCTCTTAGACGTTGCTTAACATCCAGGTAACTGGACGGCTCGTCAAACATGAAGCTGGAAGGAACCACATAAAGAGAGCCGCGTTAAGAACCACAACATATTCAGTCTTGGATGGCTTCCACTGAAGCTGGTGCTGTTGACTTACATGTCTGCTCTCTGGATGCAGACCACAGCGATGGCAAAGCGCTGCAGCTCTCCTCCTGATAGGTCCTCTACATTCCTCTCCCTGAGATGAGTCAGATCTGGGACAGGAGAGATTAAATAAACAACTGGCCAAATTGTATATTTTACTGACAACTTGACTGTAGAAGTGGGTCAAGTAGAGGTCGACCGATTAATCGGAATGGGTGATTAATTAGGGCCGATTTCAAGGTTTCATAACAATCGGTAATCGGCATTTTTGGACGCCGATTATGGCCAATTACATTGCACTCCACGAGGAGACTGCGTGGCAGGCCGACTACCTGTTACGCGAGTGCAGCAAGGAGCCACGGTAAGTTGCTAGCTAGCATTAAAGTTATCTTATTAAAAAGAACAATCAATCTTAATATAGTCACTAGTTAACTACACATGGTTGATGACATTACTAGTGTATCTAGCTTGTCCTGCGTTGCACATAATCGATATGGTGCCTGTTGATTCAATGATAAATTACAGCCTATTTCGCCAAACGGGTGATTTAACAAGCGCATTCGTGAAAAAAGCACTGTTGTTGCACCAATGTGTACCTAAACATAAACGCCTTTCTTAAAAACAGTATATATAGTTTAACCTGCATATTTAGTTAACATTTCCTGCTAACATGAATTTATTTTAACTAGGGAAATTGTGTCACTTCTCTTGCGTTCTGTGCAAGCAGAGTCAGGGTATATGCAGCAGTTTGGGCTGCCTGGCTCGTTGCGAACTGTGTGAAGACCATTTCTTCCTAACAAAGACCGTAATTAATTTGCCAGAATTGTACATGAATATGACATAACATTGAAGGTTGTGTAATGTAACAGCAATATTTAGACTTAGGGATGCCACCCGTTAGATAAAACGCGTAACGGTTCCGTATTTCACTGAAAGAATAAACGTTTTGTTTTTGAAATGATAGTTTACGGATTTGACCACATTAATGACCTAAAGCTCGTATTTCTGTGTGTTATTACATTATAATTAAGTCAATGATTTGATAGAGCAGTCTGACTGAGCGGTGGTAGGCAGCAGAAGGCTCGTAAGCATTCATTCAAACAGCACTTTCCTGCATTTGCCAGCAGCTCTTCGCTGTGCTTCAAGCATTGCGCTGTTTATGACTTCAAGCCTATCAACTCCCGAGATTAGGCTGGCAATACTAAAGTATCTATTAGAACATCCAATAGTCAAAGGTATATGAAATACAAATGGTATAGAGCGAAAGAGTCCTATAATAAGTACTTCTTACCTGGGAATACTGAAGACGCATGTTAAAAGGAACTTAAACGTTAGCTTTTACATGGCACATGGCACATATTGCACTTTTACTTCTCCAACACTTTTTTGCATTATTTAAACCAAATTGAACAGGGTTCATTATTTATTTGAGACTAAATTGATTTTATTGGTGTATTATATTATGTTAAAATAGTGTTCATTCAGTAATGCTGTAATGTAATAATAAAATAATAAAAAATAACGGACGATTAATCGGGATTGGCTTTTTTTGGTCCTCCAATAAATCGGTCGACCTCTAGTCAAAAGGAACATTTTTTTTAAACATAAATGGAAAGAGTTAGGATTACATATACACAAATTATAGACAAGAGAAAAGACAAGGTGAGAAACCAATCTAAACTTACCAAGCTGCTCACAGACGATGGTCTCAGTCTTGGAGTCGTCTTTCCTGCTCAGAATGGAGCCCACAGTCCCCTAGTGGCAGAACACAGCACTACTGTTAGCCCGTCAGACAACAATTCTGTACAGATCTGTGTATCTGGAATGCACCAATTCTATCCCCGCATTCATTTCTACAGGTCTGAACCCACACCCACAGGCTTGACTGACCTTGACAGTCTTGGGGATCTGGTCAACGTACTGGGGCTTGACGATGGCTTTCAGGTCATCCTCCAGGATCTTGGTAAAATAGTTCTGGAGCTCAGAGCCACGGAAGTAGGTCAGGATCTCCTGCCAGTCTGGTGGAGCCTGGTGGAGGAACGGGAGAGAATTGAGCTTTTGAAACTAGGGATAAGAGCGATGGTAACAGCACAGTGTTTTAGTAACTAGTTGCATTTCAGTCATTTAGCTGACATTGTAAGGTCATTCTGCTGACATAATTATGCAGAGGGACTTAAGTGACACTTTAAACATTGTAAAGCTAGATAATAATGTATTAGACATCTGGCTACATTCTCTACAAGGCTGTGTCATAAAACTAATAGTTACACACTTACATCGAACTTCCCCAAGTTAGGCTTCTGTTTTCCAGCCAGAATTTTCAGTGCCGTAGATTTCCCGATTCCGTTGGTGCCCACAAGTCCCAGAACCTCTCCAGGTCTGGGAATGGGTAATCTGGAATGGAATATTGCACAAGTACAGTCCATGGATTCAAGAGAAACAAACATTCATTGAGATTAGGCCTACAGGTCTATGAGACAAACACAGCTCTCTTTACCTTGAAAAGTAACCCACCTATGCAACTTGAAGGAGTTGGCACAGTATCTGTGAGTTGTCTCTTTCTCGAGGTTGCTTGGCAAGTTGACAATAGACAAGGCCCCAAATGGACATTTCTGGAATAAAAAAAAAAAGAAGTCCGTGCTAAGTAATCAGGACTGAAGGAAAATGCATAAAGAAAAAAACTACTCGTCCACATCTCCTATCAATAGCGTGTCAGTAATTTTGTTACGATTTTACCTTGACACAGATGCCACAACCGATACAGAGCGATTCGGAAATCCACACAATTTTGCTCTGAGCTGTGACTTCTATGCACAGTTTGCCTGCAAGACAAAAAGATTACAAAGATGAATGACAATTGAGTCTTGAAAAAAGTCAACATGGACCATTTCAACTGTACATAACTTTAGGCATTATCGTTTAGGCTACTGCCTCAAGACCCGGAGGAATTAGTTATAGTGTATGTGTCAGTGATATTATAATAGGCCTAGATTCTCAAGTACGAGGTTCAGCACAGTAGGAAAGGATGCAACACAAGTCTTACCCATCCGAACCACAGGGCAACTCTTTTTGCACTCTTGCCGGCATTTCTTTGGCTTGCATTTGTCATGATTCACAATGGCGATTCTGGTGTTTTTCTCCGACATTCTGCCTGCCTCTTGTCAATTCTTGGCGGAGCAGAATCCCTCCCCAGAGTACTGCGATACAGAGATATGAGAGTTTAGATCAGACAAGGGTTAGGCCTGTAGCGTCTGCAGAGACAGTGAGTCAGACTAATAACAGTTTGGATGATTGAATACAGAAATGGCCTGTAAATTACTATTTGTATTCATTATGGATTTCCATTAGCTTCTGCCAAGGCAGTAACTACTCATCCTGGGGTCCAGAAAAATTAAGGCAGTTATACAATTTTAAAAACATTACAATACATTCACAACAGATTTCACAACACATTAAGTGTGTGCCCCAAATCTGGGTGAGGCAAGAGAGAAGAATGTATCTAGCTATTTCTCTCTCGTATCCATCTCCCACTTCGAGACAAGAAAGCAAGATGGATAACGTTATAACTTAGTAGGTACAACTAGAGTAACACTGAACGAGTAACACTGAAATATGAAACAATGATAGCGATTAGCAAAGAGACAGAGACTAGCTGAGCAGTGCGTATGCCACTGACAGTTTAGCTAGCTACATTAGCAAGTTTGTCAACTAACACTTAGTTTACCCTAGCTAGCTACGTTACCCTAACGGTCACGTCATCCAAATCAGCTGGCAGGCGACACTGTTGGCTATACAAACTAGCTAGCCAGCGTACTAGTATCAGTGACCTATAATTAAACACGTAATTTAAGTGTCAGTTATAAACTATCAAATGAACGAACAGCTGTCATGTGAAAACAGATGCGGCTATGATACACTAGCTAGCAAGCTAACGTTAGCTAGCTAATTGGCTAACGAACAGTGCTGACGTTTAAGCTAGCTCTGTTAGCTAGCCAGCTGGAAAAGCAGCCCATTAAAATGTAATTTGACAAGTTTGTCATTAATATAATTTATATATCAATCCAACTCACCCAGAAACACTCTTCGGGTGTTTCTGTCCTCCAGGTATGATATTTTTGGTTTTAAAGTGTCGTTTTACTACGGTGTTTTATTAAACAACGTGTTCACAACAGGGACAGAACGCCGGGAGAAAAATGGCGCTCCCATGCGTAAAGTTTAGCGACGTCCAGCCATGCGTCGCTGTGACGTAGGGAATCTACGAGAATAAAAAGTGGGAATAGGTTATTTGAGGTGATGGCAACGCAGAACATCTGTTAGACATTCATAAAAAGAAATTGAAGTGTATGATCAGAAATGTTGACTTTAAATTTGTGAGGCCTTCAATGTAAACTCAAGCTGATGTATAATTTTACCTCTGTAAAATACAATGGCTTAATTTAATAAATAAAAGTGTGTCAATGGGTTCACCATGCCATCAAATGAATAAAAGGGAAATATGTTACTTATCGAAAACAAGTTATTTTAACTACATAGGCCCATTAGGATGATATCTATGAGGGTGCTCGTGGTTAAGGCTCTGGGGAGGTACCTGGTAGGTTCATTGATAATAGAACACACTTAGGGAGGAGGCTTCTAATGCTCTTCTAATACTAACCTCGCCTTCTGGATGATAGTGGGGTTAACAGTCAGTGGCTTGGGTGGCTGAGGTCATTGATGATCTTCTTGGCCTTCCTGACACCGGGTCCTGGAGGGCAGACAGTGTGCCTCCAGTGATGCATTGGGAAGACCGCACCAGCCTTATTAAACTAATAAAAGACTGGACGATCTGACCAGAGAGGTCCAGGACCTGAAGAACAGCTTGCAGTTCTCCCAGGGTCAGCTCGATGAGTTGAAACAGGAGAACGGCAAGATGACAGCAATCTGTTAGTCATCGAGAGAGGACATCAGTTCTGAATGTGAATCCTTGAATCCATGAAAACATTGACGGATAAATCTCAAGGGACAATCAATGCGGAATAACATGGTTGTGGACGCAATTGCAGAATCTCCACATGAGACCTGGACGGAGTCTGAGGTCAAAGTGAGGGAAATGATCTCTGAGAAATTGAAGATGGACCACAGGAAGATTGAAGTGGAGGGCGCCCACAGGACTGGAAAACCCACTACCAGCGTAAGTGACAGGCCCAGGCCGATAGTGGTCAAGTTCCTGAGGTTCAAGGAGAAGGTAGCTGTTCTGGAAAGTGCCAAGAATTTGGGAGGAACATATACTGTATCTTCCTCAACGAGGACTATCCTGAAGCTGTGCACCAGAAGAGGAAATAACTTTTCCCAGTCATGAAAGATGCCAGAGCGCGTGTGGACATTGCTTACATCTGCTATTGTCTACCCTCCCTCCCAGAAGTCTGGAAGGGATGAGAGAGCCAAGCCTATGGGTTCGTAGTTTCAACCCCACAGCACACACACAGCACACACACAGCACACACACAGCACACACACACAGCACACACACACCAATTGATTAATGGACCGTTGAATGTATATTCTTTCCTCTTGCTTTGTTTGCTCTTTTCCATATTATGTCTATCTCTAATAAGCTACACAGGAAAGGGCTGAAAATAGCCCATATTAATATACATGGCCTTAGAAATAAGGTTAAGGAAATCAATAACTTGCTAACATCAGATAACATTATTATATTAGCCGTTCCTGAGACTCAGATAATTCATTTGATGATACAGCAGTTGCAATACAAGGATATAACATCTATAGAAGAGACAGGAATGCTTATGGGGGAGGTGTTGCTGTATAGATTCAGAGCCATATCCCTGTAATGCTTAGAGAAGATCTTATGTCAAGTGTTATTGAAGTGTTGTGGTTGCAGGTTCACCTGGCACATCTAAAGCCTTTTCTTTTGGGGTTTTGCTTTAGGCCACCAAGTGCTAACAGTCAGTAACTAAATAATATGTGTGAAATGCTTGATAGTGTATGTGATGTAAACAGAAAGATATACTTTCTTGGGGACCTGAATATTGACAGGTTTTCATCAAGCTGTCCACTCAAGAGGAAGCTTCTCACTGTAACCAATGCCTGAAATCTGGTTCAGGTTATTAATCAACCTACCAGGGTGTTTACAAACACTACAGGAACAACATAATGTATCACATGTGTACTGTCACGGCTGTTGGAAGGACTAGACCAAGGTGCAGCATGGTAAGCATACATTTTCTCTATATTCAAAAATGATTCCGACAAAACGAAGAAGAAAAAACCAAACCGTGAAGCTTTGGGCTATGTGCACAAATACTTATTTTCCACCATCATTTGCAAATAAATTCATAAAAAATCCTACAATGTGATTTATTTTTCTCATTTTGTCTGTCATAGTTGAAGTGTACCTATGATGAAAATTACAGGCCTCTCTCATCTTTTTAAGTGGGAGAACTTGCACAATTGGTGGCTGACTAAATACTTTTTGCCCCACTGTAAGTATGGTTCTCAATCAGAGACAACGATAAGACAGCTGTCCCTGATTGAGAACCATACCAGGCCAAGACATATAAACATAACATAGAAAAAAGAACATAGACTACCCACCCCAACTCACGCCCTGACCAACCTAACACAAAGACATAAAAAGAAACTAAGGTCAGAACGTGACAGTACCCTCCTCCCAAAGGTGCAGACTCCGGCCGCAAAACCTGAACCTATAGGGGACAGTCTGGGTGGGCGTCTGTCCGCGGTGGCGGCTCTGGAGCGGGACGTGGACCCCACTCCACCATTATCTTGGCCCACTTAAGTGGCGCCCTTGGTGCGGCGACCCTCGCCGCCGACCTCGGACTGGGGACCCCTAAAGCAGGCCCCGAATGGACGGGAGATTCCGGCAGCACCGGACAGGCGGGAGACTCCGGCAGCGCCGGAGTGAAGGGCGGCTCCTGACCGACGGGCGGCTCTGGCAGCTCCTGACTGACGGGGGGCTCTGGTAGCTCCTGACTGACGGGCGGCTCTGGCCGCTCAGGACAGACGGGCGGCTCTGGCCGCTCAGGACAGACGGGCGCACTGTAGGGCGCACTGTAGGCCTGGTGCGTGGTGCCGGCACCGGGCTGGGGACACGCACCTCAGGGCGAGTGCGGGCAGGAGTCACAGGATACACTGGGCCGTGGAGGCGCACTGGCGGTCTCGAGCGCAGAGCTGGCCCCACCCGTTCTGGCTGGATGCCAGCTTCCCCCCGGCAAATTGGGGACGCTGGCACCGAGCATACCGGCCTGTGAATACTCAGCCTCGGTACCGTGCGCATCACCCCATAGCACGGGGCCTGACTAGTCCCATGCTCGCCACGGTAAGCACGGGAAGTTGGCTCAGGTCTCCTTTCTGACTCTGCCACACTCCCCGTGTGCCTCCCCCCCAAACATTTTTGGGGATGCCTCTCGGGCTTCCTTGCCAGCCGTGTTCCCACATACCGCTGGTTCCTTTCTCCGGCTGCCTCTGCTCTCCTAGCTGCCTCCACCTGTTCCCATGGAAGGCGATCCCTTCCCGCCAGGACCTCCTCCCATGTGTAGACTCTCTTGCCATCCAGAACGTCCTCCCATGTCCAGGAGTCCACCTTACCATGCTGCTTGGTCCGTTGGTGGTGGGAAGTTCTGTCACGGCTGTTGGAAGGACTGGACCAAGGTGCAGCATGGTAAGCGTACATTTTCTCTTTATTCAAAAATGACGCTGACAAAACGAAGAACAAAAACCAAACCATGAAACTTTGGGCTATGTGCCCTGAACAAAGACAAAGTTAACTTCCCACAAAACAGTTGGGGGAAAAGGGTACCTAAGTATAGTTCTCAATCAGAGACAACGATAGACAGCTGTCCCTGATTGAGAACCATACCAGGCCAAGACATAGAAATATAACATAGAAAAAAGAACATAGACTACCCACCCCAACTCACGCCCTGACCAACCTAACACAAAGACATAAAAATAAACTAAGGTCAGAACGTGACATGTACTAATACTGTAAAACTTTGTTCTAAAGCTGTATCCGTACCCATTGGATGCAGTGATCACAATATAGTGACTATATCCAGGAAAGCCAAAGTTCCGAAAGCTGGGCCTACAAAAGATTTTGCTGTGACTCTTATGTGGATGCTGTTAAAAATATTTGTTGGTCTGATGTGATTAATGACCAAAGGCTCATATTTCTGTGTGTTATAATTAAATTGATAGAGAAGTCTGACTGAGCAGCAGCAGTCCCGTAAACATGAATTCAAACAGCACTTTTGTGCATTTTGCCAGCAGCTCTTCGCAAGCACAGAGCTATTTATGACTTCAAGCCTATCAGCCTAATGGCTGGTGTAAGCAATGTGAAATGGCTAGCTAGTTAGCTGGGTGTGTGCTAATACCGTTTCAAATGTCACTCACTTTTAGATTTGGAGTAGTTATTCCCCTTGCGCTGCAAGGGCCACGGCTTTTGTGGAGCGATGGGTAACGCTGCTTCGAGTGTGGCTGTTGTCGATGTGTTCCTGGTTCGATCCCAGGTAGGGGCGAGGAGAGGGATCGAAACTATACTGTTACACTGGCAATACTATAGTGTCTATAAGAACATCCAATAGTCAAAAGTATATGAAATACAAATGGTATAGAGAGAAATTGTCCTATAATAAGTACTTCTTACCTGGGAATATTGAAGACTCGTGTTAAAATGAGCTTAAACGTTAGCTTTTTTACATGGCACATATTGCACTTTTACTTCTCCAACACTTTTTGCATTATTTAAAAATCATAATCGGTCAACCTCTACCCTCTATAGCGCCTTACGGTCAGATGCCGAGCAGTTGTCATACCAGGACGTGACTTAACTGGTCAGGATGCTCTCGATGGTGCAGCTGTAGAAATGTTGAGGATCTGGGGATGCATGCAAATCTTTTCAGTCTCCTGTGGGGGAAAAGGTGTTGTCGTGCCCTCTTCACGATTGTCTTGGTTTGTTTGTATCATGATCGGCCCACCTTTTCCTGTAGTCCACTATCATCTCCTTTGTCTTGCTCACATTGAGCACCACACTGCCAGGTCTCTGACCTCCTCCCTATAGGCTGTCTCATCGTTGTCGGTGATCAGGCATTCCACTGTTGTGTCATCAGCAAACTTAATGATGGTGTTGGAGTTGTGTTTGGCCACGCAGTTGTGGGTGAACAGGGAGTACAGTAGAGGACTAAGTACACACCCCTGCTGGGCCCCAGTGTTGAGGATCAGCGTGGCAGATGTGTTGTTGCCTACCCTTACCACCTGGGGGAGGCCCGTCAGGAAGTCCAGGATCCAGTTGCAGAGGGAGGTGTTTAGTCCCAGGGTCCTTAGCTTAGTGATGAGCTTCGTGGGCACTATGGTGTTGAACGCTGAGCTGTAGTCAATGAACAGCATTCTCACATTCCTATTGTCCAGGTGGGAAAGGGCGGTGTGGAGTGCGATTGAGATTGCGTCATATGTGGATCTGTTGGGGTGGTATGCGAATTGGAGTGGGTCTAGGGTACCCGGGAGGATGCTGTTGATGTGAGCCATGATCAGCCTTTCAAAGCACTTCATGGCTACAGACATGAGTGCTACGGGGCGGTAATCATTTAGGCAGGTTACCTTCGCTTCCTTGGGCACAGGGACTATGGAGGTCTGCTTGAAACATGTAGGAATTACAGACCCGGTCAGGGAGAGGTTGAAAATGTCAATAAAGCCAGTTGCCATTTGGTCTGTGCATGCTTTGAGTACACATCCTGGTAATCCGTCTGGCCCCGTGGCATTGGGAATGTTGACCTGTTTAAAGGTCTTGCTCACATTGGCTACTGAGAGCGTTATCACACAGTCGTCCAGAACAACTGGTGCTCTCGTGCATGCCTCAGTGTTGCTTGCCTCGAAGCAAGCATAAAAGGCATTTAGCTCGTCTGGTAGGCTTGCGTCACTGGGAAGCTCACATCTGGGTTTCCCTTTGTAGTCCGTAATAGTTTCCAAGCCCTGACAGATCCGACGAGCATCAGAGCCGGTGCAGTAGGATTCAATCTTAATCCTGTATTGACGCTTTGCTTGTTTGATGGTTCGTCTGAGAGCATAGCGGGATATCTTATAAGGAGTCCAGATCAGTGTCCGCTCCTTGAAAGATGCAGCTCTAGCCTTTAGCTCGATGTGAATGTTGCCTGTAATCCATGGCTTCTGGTTGGGATATGTACGCACAGTCACTGTGGGGACGATGTTGTCGATGAACTTATTGATGAAGCCGAGGACTGAGGTGGTATACTCCTCAATGCTATTGGAAAAATCCCGGAACATATTCCAGTCTGTGCTAGCAAAACATTCCTGTAGCGTAGCATCCGCCACATCTGTTCACATCCGTATTGAGCGAGTCACTTGTACTTCCTACTCTAGTTTTTGCTTGTAAGCAGGAATCAGGAGGATAGAATTATGATCGGATTTGCCAATTGAAGGGCGGGGTAGAACTTTGTATGCATCTCTGGGTGTGGAATAAAGGTGGTCTAGAGTTTTTTCCCTCTGGTTACACATGTGACATGTGAAATGAGGTAAAACTGATTTAAGTTTGCCTGCATTATAGTCCCCGGCCACTAGGAGCGCCACTTCTGGATGGCCATTTTCTTGTTTGCTTATGGCCTTATAGAGTTGGTTGAGTGCAGTCTTAGTGCCAGCATTGGTCTGTGGTGGTAAATAGACGGCTACGAATAATATAGATGAGAACTCTCTTGGTAAATAGTGTGGTCTACAATTTATCAAAAGGTACTCTACCTCAGGTGACCAATACTTCGAGACTTCTTTAATATTAGACATCGCTCACCAGCTGTTATTGGCAAATAGACACACACTCCCACCCCTCGTCTTACCAGACGTAGCTTCTCTGTTCTGCCAGTGCATGGAAAATCCCACCAGCTCTATATTATCCGTGTCGCCTCAACCACGACTCGGTAAAACACAAGATTTTACAGTTTTTAATGTCTCGTTGGTCGGATAATCTTGATCGTAGATCATCAATTTTATTTTCCAATGATTGCATGTTGACCAATAGAACGTATGGTAGTGAGAGTTTACCCGCTCGCCTATGAATTCTCAGGAGGCAGCCCAACCTCCGCCCCCCTTTTCTCCGTCTTTTCTTCACGCAAATGACGGGGATTTGGGCCTGTTCCCGGGAAAGCAGTATATCCCTTCGTCGAACTCGTTAAATAAATAAATATATAAAGAATGATGGAAAAAAACTTTGGGGTACTTTCAATTAAATTATGGGCAGAAAGACAAATTCAACTCCATCTTTCATCGAATCAGATGGCTTATTCATCACGAAACCATTTGATGTTGCCAATTACTTTAATCATTACTTCATTGTCAAAGTGGGCAAATTTAGGCAGGAAATGCCAATAACGAACAGTATTCTTGCATAAAAAGTTAGTGTGGGAGAGGTGGTAAAATAAATAATGACAAACCTCCTGGCATTGACAACTTAGATGGAAAGCTACTGAAGATGGTAGATGACTCTACAGCCACTCCTATCTGTCATATCTTTAATCTGAGCCTGGAGGAAAGTGTTTGTCCTCAGGCCTGGAGGGAAGCCAAAGCAATTCCGCTACCCAAGAGTGGTAAAGTGTCCTTTCTGGTTCTAACAGCAGACCAATCAGCCTGCTGCCAGCACTTAGCAAACTTTTGGAAAAAATTGTGTTTGACCAAATACAATGCTATTTCTCTGTAAACAAATTAACAACAGACTTTCAGCATGCTTATAGAGAAGGGCACTCAACATGTACTGCACTGACACAAATGACTGTTGATTGGTTGAAAGAAATTGATAATAAGAATATTATGGGAGTTGTACTGTTAAATTTCAGTGCAGTCTTTGATATTATTGACCATAACCTGTTGTTGAAAAAATGAATGTGTTATGGCTTTTTCCATGGAGTGGATTCAGAGCTATCTATCGACTAGAACTCAAAGGGTTTTCTTTAATGGAAGCTTCTCTAACGTCAAACATGAAAGTGTGGTGAAATAGCATTTATATTTTTACCAATGACCTGCCACAGGCATTAAACAAAGCATGTGTGTCCATATATGCTAATGAGTCAACCATATACGCATCAGCTAATGAAGTCACTGAAACCCTTAACAAACAGTCTGTTTTGGAATGGGTGACCAGTAATAAACTGGTCCTGAACATCTCCAAAACTAAGAGCAATGTATTTGGTACAAATCATTCCCTAAGTTCTAGACCTCAGCTGAATCTGATAATGAATGGTGTGGCAGTTGAACAAGTTGAGGAGACTAAATTACTTGGCGTTACCTTAGATTGTAAACTGTCATGGTCAAAACATATAGATTTAATAGTTGTAAAGATGGGGAGAGATCTGTCCGTAGTAAAGAGATCTGCTTTTTTGACACCACACTCCAAAAAGCAAGTTCTGCAGGCTCTAGTTTGGTGTTATCTTGATTATTGTCGTGTGGTCGAGTGCTGCAAGGAAAGACCTAGTTAAGCTGCTGTTGGCCCAGAACAGAGCCTCACATCTTGCTCTTCATTGTAATCAGAGGGGCTGATATAAATACTATGCATGCCAGTCTCTCTTGGCTAAGAGTTGAGGAGAGACTGACTGCATCCCTTCTTCTTTTTATAAGAAACATTGTGTCGAAAATCCCAACTTGTTTGCATAGTCAACTTACACACAGCTTTGACACACACACTTACCCCGCCAGACATGCCACCAGGGGTCTTTTCACAGTCCCCAAATTCAAGACAGCGAACAGTATTATATAGAACCAAATAAACAGCAAACCTGGTTTCAAAAAACAGATAAAGCAACACCTCACAGGACAACGCCTCTCCCCTATTTGACATAGATAGTTTGTGTGTATGTGATGATATGTAGGCTACGTGTGCCTTTATAAAAATGTTTTATGTAGTTCTGTCCTTGAGCTGTTCATGTCTAGTAATGTTCTGTATTATGTCATGTTTCGTGTTTTATGTGGACCACAGGAAGCTTTTGCAACAGCTAATGGGGATCTTAATAAAATACCAAATAATGGAGAGCCCTGAGGTTGCGGATCGTGCAGTTGCCTACCAGGCGGTGATACAGCCCGACAGGATGCTTTCAATGGTGCATCTGTAAACATTTGTGAGAGTCTAGGGGGCAAGCCAAATTACTTCAGCCTCCAGAGGTTGAAAGAGGCTCTGTTGCACCTTCTTCACCACACTGTCTGTGTGGGTTGACCATTTCAGATTGTCAGTGATGTGTACGCCGAGGAACTTGAAGCTTTTCACCTCCTCTTGTCCAGATGGGATATGGCAGTGTGCAGTACGATGGCGATTGCATCATCCGTGGATCTATCTATGGATCTATACTGAGCATAGAGAACTGTGTAGCCTGCAGTATTTAGCTAATATGATTTAGCCCTCAGTCATCCAGATGTGGCACGTTGACATTGAGAGTGACAGCCACTCCATTGTATCCCTGGTATTTAGAGCAAAGTGCTACACAATAAACACACCAGCACACAGTACTGGGAGCTCCGGGTCCCCTGAACCGAATGCTCTCAAGTCTATGTGTGACATCATGACACTGTCAGCTGTAGAGCTACAAGCTAAACAATAGTAGAGCTGTAGTTGATTACCTTTTGGACTAACCTTGTAATGATGATATTAGATGAAACTAGGAATGTTATTGGAGGCTGAGCATTGACAGTTTACTTCCTGTAGGACCTCAACTCTAAACTGCCAATGTTTGCGCAAGTCATGGACAGTGCAGTACTACTTTCCTCTCTCTAGGTGTCAGCGTTCACTAAGGAAACCAGCCAGCTTGGTACTGGATAGGATGAATAGTCTTTCCTATAAGTTTGACAAAAATGAATTATACATTACAGGTACACTCTTTATGGTGGTGAAGTTCAATTATTATTCAAAGTACTGCAAATTGTTGTTGAATATCCCATGTCCCTTGTGTGTTCTAGTTGAGACATTGCAAAATAAGGGTCTCTATATTGTCCATTGAAATGACTCAGTTGCTATATTGTATCTAAAAGTATATCTCAGACTGAGGGGAAATTCCAAACCCAGAGAGTCAAGGTCTGTTTAGCAGATTTCTATGTAAAAACAGCAGGCAGAAAAACAGTTGAAATGGAAATAAACCATATGTGGTTTTCTTAAATTGTAGTGGTGTTTGAGAGGTCTTTGTGGAGTGAGGCTTGTGCTTATTGTGTGAGCTCTCTTTTTAGCTTCATTTTGACAAATATAAATGAAGAACACTCAAGACTGAAATAAGATTAATACATCTAGATAAAGAATAATGCAGACATTTCTTTTCTAATTTCACAATAATTAGAAATTCTATACTGGAGAAACCCTTTTCTCTCTAGGCCTCTACTACAGTAGGAATGGATATTCTATTGGGACAGAGAATGTGTGTGTGTGTGTGTGCGCGCACATGGGCGTGCATTAATGTGTACGCGCATGCATGCCTGTGCACACGTGTCTGTGCGTGTGTGTATGTCCCTACGTGTGTGTGTCAGAAGCAGAGGGGTGAAGGTTAATTTATGACTGTTTATTTCCCCATGCCAGAGGTAAGCAGCAGCCCGGATTAGTGTTAACTGCCACCCAGTCTCCAGCCTGGTTCAGAGAGCCACCGCGGCCCTCCAGCAGCAGACTATTGGGTCCCGGCCTGCACGGGGGCCGACTGGGGACTGCTAATCTAGGCCTGAATAGAGACCCCACCATGGCCAAGTCCCAGGGCCACTTATCGTCACATCACAAGCCCAGGCTGTGTGGCTGGGGATCTGGAGCTCTGTAGCTGGTGGGGCTGGCCTGGGCCGAGTGGATGAGCTAATCGCTCTCCTCGGAGGTGTTGGGGAGGGGAGCATAGGAGGAGGGGAGGAGGAGGGATGGGGAGAGAGCCGGCCGGACCACCCACCCGGAGGATTCAGAGGCACACAGATTCACAGCCCATTCTGTGACCCGCCGCACCGCCCCGCTCTAAGGCAGGGCCCTCCCCAATTGTTCCCCCTGCTAACACGCAGAGGGGCAGAGGGAGGGGGTAGGAGGGAGAGGAGGGGGTACTAGCAGTAAACAGCGGGCCGGGCTGCCCTCCTTAAGCGGCACAATGGGGCTGAATTCCGTCAGGGGCTGGAGCACTTCTTAGAGTGGCCTGCCTGGCTGCCATCAGGCTGAATGAAACATCTGTGGAGGCTATGCTGGAGGGGGGAAATGCTATTTTGTTGTGAGCCACACTGACAACCTGTTGTTCCCTTTTCTCTTCCCCCCCTCTCTTCTTTCGTTCCGTTTCTTGCTTGGCATACGCGAGCGAGCATACAATATGAATAGTTTTACGGGGCAGAGAGAGGGAGGGACATGATTTAAAATGTTTTGTTGAGGGACGCAGGACTAGTTGGCGGGTGGATACATATTTCTTCCACATGCGTATAAATTCACACATATTACAAACTCATGTACGATTTTACTGGCTTTACAGGAAAGTTTTCATGTATATTTTGGGTGGACATTCCTTTGAGAGAGAAATTCTGGAGACCACACTGAATGCAGCATTCAAAGTAAACATGTTTTAAATGCTTGAAATGCAAATGCCTTACAATAAAACGACCAAGAATACATTGTGTACAGTTTTCCCCCATCATATGTACTGTGTATGCACTGACACTACTCTATATATTCACTCTAGCACCATTCCTGTATGTTGGAGCCTGCTGGTGTCCTTTCAACATGTCTCTCTACAGATGTAGGATCTTAAATTGATCACTCTCTTGTTGCTGAGAGTTTTCCTGTATAGCAGGAAATGCAAACTAGTGGTGCATTCAAGGTTTAAAAAGGCTTTTAAAGTTTGTAATTTCCACTTTAAAATGTTAATTATGTTAATTATAATCCACATAATAATTCACATTTCCTGTTGCTGCAGGATTATTTTCATACTGGCTCAAATTAAAATCCTAAATCTGTAGTGTACAGTAGCATAAACTCACATGATCACAATCTGCCTCTCAGGAGAGCTTGTAGTCCAGCAATCAATCATCATCACATCACCTCTCCAAACCTGACCACCTTCCAAGAAATCACACACCATTCGCCAAACTCCACCTCACCTCACCTCACCCACCCAAACCCAGTACCTCTACCTCAGCCATACTCCCTGTTCCCCAATGTCCTGCTGGGATATGATGACAGAGTTTCACCCCCACGGATCAGGGCTGAGAAGGAGAGAGAAAGAGGAGAGAGAAGTAGAGAGAAGTAGAGAGAGAGAGAGAGAGAGAGAAGTAGAGAGAGACAGGGACCACCAAGACATTTGATTTAATTGAAGAGAAAACAAAGACCCCTTACTTCCTGGTCACCCATTTTCTTTAATCAATTTACTCTCTTTTGGTCCTTATATCATCTGTAATTACTTTCACCTCACCCACCCCCCTGTCACCTCAGTTCCTCCAGGGGTATAAGCCTCCACACACTGTGGACCCTGCTGTGCCCACCAATACCTTCAGCATCAATACTGGCTGGCCCACAGACCCTACGGCCCCCTTCGGCTCCTCAGCCTTCTAAACAATGGAGAAAGAAAGCCCTACTGGCTCCAGAACCCCACAGGGTAACCCCTGCCCACCTACTCTGCACAAGGAGCAGGACTCCCCCAAACACACACACACACATAAGTCACACATAATACGACACAGACACCCGGGATGGGGAGAATGGAGGGGCTGCTGCGAGACCACTTTAAATACCAGCTCAGCTTGTCATCACTGGGGTTTGACCTTACAACACTTCTAATGCTAAGAGGTCAAGAAGCTAGAGCATTCATACCTCCCACCCCTCACCCCTTCTAACCCTCCCCACCCCCCACCCTCACCCCCCGCCTGGCTGCCCTCCGTAACTCGGGTCTTTCAGGAGAGAGGTCCTCCTCTGCTGTTTTCTTGACATGATGGTATTCCCAACACTAAACAATAAATTATCCTGCAAAAAATCCTCTACTTCCTTTTTCTATGAAAGCAAAATAGACATTCTGAGAAACAGAAATTCTGAGAAAGATTCATTAAATTGTTAATAGGAATTAAGAAGATTTATGCTGCCTGCAAGAGTTTAGATACAGACGAAAATACTCACATCGCCCAGCAAATGCGCTTTCCTTTTTTGGACTTCATGTTCTCCAAATATGACCACCCAGAGAAAAGATATGAGCCCTATACCACCCACATACTAGTGAATGGACACACACACACACACACACACACACACACACACACACACACACACACACACACACACACACACACACACACACACACACACACACACACACACACACACACACACACACACACAGTCCTGTTGGTGTAGTTGATAAGAGAAACCTGCTGCTTTCAATATTGGCATCGTTGCCTCGTTCAGACAGGGAAGTGAAACATCACATACACCCACCTAAAAATAATAAACTATTGGAAGAGAGGAAAGGTGATGTCAACAAGTATTATAATCGGAGTGGCGGAAAGACAAAGTTGAGCATATTTTTTTTTTATGATAATAGAATAGAATATGAAACAATAGAATGTGAAACAATAGAATATAAAATAATACAATAGGAAACAATAGAATAGAAAACAATAGAATATGAAACAATAGAATTTGAAACAATAGAGTATGAAACAATAGAATATAAAATAATAGAATAGGAAACAATAGAGTAGAAAACAATATAATATGAAACAATAGAATATGAACCAATAGAATATGAAACAATAGAATAGAAAATAATATAATATGAAACAATATAATATGAAACAATAGAATGTGAAACAATAGAATAGAAAATAATAGAATAGGAAAAAATATAATATGAATCAATATAATATGAAACAATAGAATATGAAACAATAGAATAGGAAACAATAGAATAGAAAATAATAGAATAAGAAACAATAGAATATAAAACTATAGAATATGAAACAATATAATAGGAAACAATAGAATAGAAAATAATAGAATAGGAAACAATAGAATAGAAAATAATAGAATAAGAAACTATAGAATATGAAACAATAGAATAGAAAACAATAGAATATGAAACAATAGAATATGAAACAATAGAATATAAAATCATAGAATAAAAAACAATAGAATATAAAACATTAGAATATGAAACAATATAATAGAAAACAATAGAATATGAAACAATATAATATAAAATAATATAATAAGAAACAATAGAATATAAAACAATAGAATATGAAACAATAGAATATAAAATAATATAATAAGAAACAATAGAATATAAAACAATAGAATATGAAACAATATAATATAAAACAATAGAACAAACAACAATAGAATATAAAACAATGGAATATGGAACAATGTAATATAAAACAATATAATATAAAACAGTAGAATAGGAAAATGTTATTGTCCACTCCATTTGGCAATAATATTATGATACAAATGGCAGTGATATGTTGAGATCACTATAGCTACATAGATCCACTGAGAGCGAGTTCCCTTGCTGCCTGGTGATAGTCTCTGTCCCTGGCCTTGGGGACCAGCCACTGTCTGTGTATCAATGTAGATAATGGACAGCTGTGTTTAAATTCACTTACACTGACGTGATCCACCATCACACACACACACACAGCCGCCACCATGGGCCATCCCATTCTACCCAGCAGATAACACCTAGCAGTATCTCCACATGGTCGGACAGCCTCGCTTCAGGGACCACCATGACATTCATTAGTGATTACTGCTGCGAGGGAAAATTGATAGAGGAAGGTGCGAGAGAGAGAGAGAGCGACACGAAAGCAAGAGAGAGAGACAGAGAGATACAGAGCGAGACAGAGAGAGCTAGAGAGCGAAAGAGAGAGAGAAAAAGAGAAAGAGATGGGAAGGAGAGAGACGGGAAAGAGGAAGGAGAGAGAAAGATCTATATATATTTAGATAGATAGAGAACGAGAGAAAGTAGAGGGAGAGCGAGAGAGAAAGAGCAAGATGGATTGTATGTACATATGGGCATGAGAATGAGGACGATGCAAGACTGTTGAACAAGTTCAGCTGCTCTGAGCTTTTGACGAAGGTATGACAAACAGTGTGCTGGGTGGCAGCGCACATAAACACACAGACAGACATACAGTACCAATCAAAATGTATGGTTTTTCTTTATTTGTACTTTTTTCTACATTGTAAAATAATAGTGAAGACATCAAAACTATGAAATAACACATATTTAATCATGTAGTAACCAAAAAAGTGTTAAACAAATAAATAAAATATTTGTCATAATTTTTTATTCTTCAAAGTAGCCACCCTTTGCCTTGATGACAGCTTTGCACACTCTTGGCATTCTCTAAACCAGCTTCACCTGGAATGCTTTTCCAAAAGTCTTGAAGGATTTCCCACATATGCTGAGCACTTGTTGGCTGCTTTTCCTTCACTCTGCGGTCCAACTCATCCCAAACCATCTCAATTGGGTTGAGGTCGGGTGATTGTGGCGCCCAGGGCATCTGATGCAGCACTCAATCCATCTCCTTGGTCAAATAGCCCTTACACAGCCTGGAGGTGTGTTTCTTGGACCAATCAAGTCTCATCTTCTTATTGGTGTCCTTTAGTAGTGGTTTCTTTGCAGCAATTCGACCATGAAGGCCTGATTCATGCAGTCTCCTCTGAACAGTTGATGTTGAGATGTGTCTGTTACTTGAACTCTGTGAAGAATTTATTTGGGCTGCAATTTATGAGGCTGGCAACTCTAATGAACTTATTCTCTGCAGCAGAGGTAACTCTGGGTCTTTCTTTCCTGTGGCGGTCCTTGTGAGAGCCAGTTTCATCATAGCGCTTGATGGTTTTTCCGAGTGCACTTGAGGAAACTTTAAAAGTTCTTGAAATGTTCCATATTGACTGTCCTTCATGTCTTAAAGTAATGATGGACTGTCGTTTCTCTTTGCTTATTTGAGCTGTTCTTGCCAAAATATGGACTTGGTCTTTTGCCAAATAGGGCTATCTTCTGTATACCACCCCTACCTTGTAACAACACAACTGATTGGCTATAATGCAATCTGATTTGTTTAACACTTTTTTGGTTACTACATGATTCCATATGTGTTATTTCATAGTTTTGATGTCTTCACTATTATTCTACAATGTAGAAAATTGTCCAAATAAAGAAAAACCCTGGAATGAGTAGGTGTGTCCAAACTTTTGACTGGTACTGTTTAAACACACACATACACATGCACGCAGCACACATCTGCTGCGGTACCATAACTCAACCACTAAGCTTCCTCTGACTAAATCTGAAGAATTTTGGCATTTCAACCAGTGATATAGTTCATACACATGCTTCAGCTTTTCACACCCGTTTCCTAGCAGACACAGAGAAAGAGAAAGCATATCCAACTGGTGTTATAGTGTCAATGACATACTCTAGAGATGCAAGGAGCGACACTGTCCGTTCTAATCTCCTGCACATATCTTCGGTTGGAGGAGGCAACTTGCACAGCTTCTTTCCTAGGTCAAATAAAACATTCACTTCCTTCATTGTACTAGTCTACTATAGTCTACTAGTCTCTATACATCACTGTTACAGACAGAGAGTACACATGATGCATTAGGGTGGGATCTCTGCTGCTCTTCTCATACAAAATGGCCATTGGTCCAAATAGACTTCAAAGTAGTTCCTCTTCTATGGGTCCCCACTGGCTGCACACTGAGATGTCTGTGATGCAGCCGCCTATGTAACGTTCCCATGTGTGTTTATGAACAATACAGAGAGCCTTGGGTGTTCATCACATTATTCTGGGGTCCTGTAGGCCTGGAGGCAGCATGACTCTATAGGACTACAACTCCACGTGGCCTTTTCCTGTAAGCCCAGAGAAAATACAGACTACCTCTGAGAGACGTGTGTGAGTGTGTGTGTGTGTTTGTCTGTGTGTGTGTGTGACTTGTGTGTGCATATGTGTGTGTGTGACATGTGTGTGTGTGTGTGTGTTCGTGCGTGCGTGTGTGTGTGTCTGGAGGGCTGGAGAGGAGCGTCTGTGTGTGTGGGCCACATAGAGTACTACAGGGGGAATGACTTCATTGCTGTTTACTGTAACACATGACATGACCCATCCAGGTCATTAGGCCCAGCAGCCTTCAGCAGCACTTTAGCTTGTTAGAAGTGGCGCTGAGGGTCTGGTTTACTGCACGTATGACTGTGAGCGACACAGTGAGTGAATATATTTGTATTTGTATTTATTATGGATCCCAAGGCAGCAGCTACTCTTCCAGGGTTCCAGCAAAATTAAAGCAGTTTATACAGTTTTAAAAACATTATAATACCTTCAGACTGTGTGCCCTCAGGCCCCTACTCCACCAATACCACATATAGTGCCTTGCAAAAGTATTCACCCCCTTGGCGTTTTTCCTATTTTGTTGCATTACAACCTGTTATTTAAATAGATTTTTATTTGGATTTTATGTAATGGACATACACAAAATAGTCCAAATTGATGAAGTGAAATGAAAAAAACTACTTGTTAAAAAAAGAAAAGATAAGTGGTGCGTGCATATGTATTCACCACCTTTGCTATGAAGCCCCTAAATAAGATCTGGTGCAACCAATTACCTCCAGAAGTCACATAATTAACAAAGTCCACCCGTGTGCAATCTAAGTGTCACATGATCTGTCCCATGATCTCAGTATATATACACCTGTTCTGAAAGGCCCCAGAGTCTGCAACACCACTAAGCAAGGGGCACCACGAAGCAAGTGTCCATAGGACCACATTAAGCCATACACTCCACTGAGCTGGGATTTACGGAAGAGTGACCAGAAAAAAGCCATTGCTTAAAGAAAGAAATAAGCAAACACATTTGGTGTTCGCCAAAAGGCATGTGGGAGACTCCACAAACATATGGAAGAAGGTACTCTGGTCAGATGAGACAAAAATGTAGCTTTTTTGTGATCAAGGAAAATGCTATGTCTGGCACAAACCAACACCTCTCATCACCCCGAGAACACCATCACCCCAGTGGCAGCATCATGCTGTGGGGATATTTTTAATCGATAGGGACTGAGAAACTGGTCAGAATTGAAGGAATAATGGGTGGCGCTAAATACTGGGAAATTCTTTAGGGAAATCTGTTTCAGTCTTCCAGAGATTTGAGACTGGGACGGAGGTTCACCTTCCAGCAGGACAATGACCCTAAGCATACTGCTAAAGCAACACTTGAGTGGTTTAATAGAAAACATTGAAATGTCTTGAAATGGCCTAGTCAAAGCCCAGACCTCAATCCAATTGAGAACGTGTGGTATGACTTCAAGATTGCTATACACCAGCAGGAACCGATCTAACTTGAAGGAGCTGGAGCAGTTTTGCCTTGAAGAATGGGCAAAAATCCCAGTGGCTAGATTTGCCAAGCTTATAGAGACATATCCCAAGAGACTTGCAGCTGTAGTTTCTGCAAAAGGCGGCTCTACAAAGTATTGACAAAGTTCTGTTTTTTTCTCATTTATTTCTTGTTTGTTTCACAATAAAAATATATATTTTGCATCTTCAAAGTGGTAGGCATGTTGTGTAAATCAAATGATACAAACCCCCCTAAAATCTATTTTAATTCCAGGTTGTAAGGCAACAAAATAGGAAAAATGCCAAGGGGGTGAATACTTATATTCTTTAGCAAAGCACTGTATATACAGTACAAAATCCATGTGTACGTGTGTGTATATATGCACCTATGTTCGTGTTTCTTCACAGTCCCCGCTGTTCCATAAGGTGTTTTTTAATCTGTTTTTTAAATCAAATTTTACTGTTTGCATGAGTTACTTGATGTGGAATAGAGTTCCATGTAGTCATGGCTCTATTTAGTACTGTGCGCCTTCCATAGTCTGTTCTGGACTCGGGGACTGTGAAGAGACCTCTTGTGGCATGTCTTGGCATGGGTGTCCGAGCTGCGCACCAGTAGTTCAAACAGACAGCTCGGTGCATTCAACATGTCAATTTCTCATAAATACAAGCAGTGATGAAGTCAATCTCTCCTCCACTTATGAGCCAAGAGAGATTGACATGCATATTGTTAATATTACCTCTCTGTGTACATTCAAGGGCCAGCCGTGCTGCCCTGTTCTGAACCAATTGCAATTTTTCTATGTCCCTTTTTGTGGCACCGGACCACACGACTGAACAGTAGTCCAGGTGCGACAAAACTAGAGCCTGTAGGACCTGCCTTGTTGACAGTGCTGTCAAGAAGGTACTTAATACTTCTCCCCATCTTAGCTACTGTTGTATGTTCTGACCATGACAGTTTACAATCCAGGGTGACTCCAAGCAGTTTAGTCACCTCAACTTGCTTAATTTCCACATTATTTATTACAAGATTTAGTTGAGTTTTAGGGTTTAGTGAATGATTTGTCCCAAATGCAATGCTTTTAATGTTCGAAATATTTAGGACTAATTTATTCCTTGCAACCCACTCTAAATCTAACTGCAACTCTTTGGTAAGTGTTGCAGTCATTTCAGTCGCTGTAGTAGTTGACATGTATAGTGTTGAGTCATCCGCATACATAGGCTTTCCTCAAAGCCAGTGGTAATTCATTAGTAAAGATTGAAATAAGTAAATGGGCCTAGACAGCTGCCTTGGGGAATTCCGATTCTACCTGGATTATGTTGGAGAGGCTTCCATTAAAGAACACCCTCTGTTCTGTTAGACAGTTAACTCTTTATCCACAATTTAGCAGCAGCAGACAATGATTGAGAATGTCAAAGGCCGCACTGAAGTCTAACAAAACAGCCCCCACAATCTTTTTATCATCAATTTCTCTCAGCCAATCATCATCAGTCATTTGTGTAAGTGCTGTGCTTGTTGAATATCCTTGTGTAACGATCTTCTTCATCTGATGAGGAGTATGAAAGATCTTACCAAAACACAGCGTGGTAAGTGTCCATTTTAAATTTATTACAAAAACATAGAAAAAAGAACATAGAACGCCCATCCTAGTCACACCCAGGCCTAACCAAAATAGAGAATAAAAAGCCACTATGGCCAGGGCGTGACAGTACCCCTCCCTTCACTCCGGCGCTGCCAGAGTCGCCCTTCACTCCGGCGCTGCCAGAGTCGCCCTTCACTCCCGAGATGCCAGAATCGCAGCCCCTCAGTCCAGAGGGCAGCGCCGGAGTGAAGGGCGACTCTGGCAGCTCCTGACTGACAGGTGGCTCTGGCAGCTCAAATCAAATCAAATCAAATGTATTTATATAGCCCTTCGTACATCAGCTGATATCTCAAAGTGCTGTACAGAAACCCAGCCTAAAACCCCAAACAGCAAGCAATGCAGGTGTAGAAGCACGGTGGCTAGGAAAAACTCCCTAGAAAGGCCAAAACCTAGGAAGAAACCTAGAGAGGAACCAGGCTATGTGGGGTGGCCAGTCCTCTTCTGGCTGTGCCGGGTGGAGATTATAACAGAACATGGCCAAGATGTTCAAATGTTCATAAATGACCAGCATGGTCGAATAATAATAAGGCAGAACAGTTGAAACTGGAGCAGCAGCACAGTCAGGTGGAAATTGAAACTGGAACAGCAGCATGGCCAGGTGGACTGGGGACAGCAAGGAGTCATCATGTCAGGTAATGGGGCATGGTCCTAGGGCTCAGGTCCTCAGAGAGAGAGAAAGAAAGAGAGAAGGAGAGAATTAGAGAACGCACACTTAGATTCACACAGGACACCGAATAGGACAGGAGAAGTACTCCAGATATAACAAACTGACCCCAGCCCCCCGACACATAAACTACTGCAGCATAAATACTGGAGGCTGAGACAGGAGGGGTCAGGAGACACTGTGGCCCCATCCGAGGACACCCCCGGACAGGGCCAAACAGGAAGGATATAACCCCACCCACTTTGCCAAAGCACAGCCCCCACACCACTAGAGGGATATCTTCAACCACCAACTTACCATCCTGAGACAAGGCTGAGTATAGCCCACAAAGATCTCCGCCACGGCACAACCCAAGGGGGGGGGCGCCAACCCAGACAGGATGACCACAACAGTGAATCAACCCACTCAGGTGACGCACCCCCTCCAGGGACGGCATGAGAGAGCCCCAGCAAGCCAGTGACTCAGCCCCTGTAATAGGGTTAGAGGCAGAGAATCCCAGTGGAAAGAGGGGAACCGGCCAGGCAGAGACAGCAAGGGCGGTTCGTTGCTCCAGAGCCTTTCCGTTCACCTTCCCACTCCTGGGCCAGACTACACTCAATCATATGACCCACTGAAGAGATGAGTCTTCAGTAAAGACTTAAAGGTTGAGACCGAGTTTGCGTCTCTGACATGGGTAGGCAGACCGTTCCATAAAAATGGAGCTCTATAGGAGAAAGCCCTGCCTCCAGCTGTTTGCTTAGAAATTCTAGGGACAATTAGGAGGCCTGCGTCTTGTGACCGTAGCGTACGTGTAGGTATGTACGGCAGGACCAAATCAGAGAGATAGGTAGGAGCAAGCCCATGTAATGCTTTGTAGGTTAGCAGTAAAACCTTGAAATCAGCCCTTGCTTTGACAGGAAGCCAGTGTAGAGAGGCTAGCACTGGAGTAATATGATCAAATTTTTTGGTTCTAGTCAGGATTCTAGCAGCCGTATTTAGCACTAACTAAAGTTTATTTAGTGCTTTATCCGGGTAGCCGGAAAATAGAGCATTGCAGTAGTCTAACCTAGAAGTGACAAAAGCATGGATTAATTTTTCTGCATCATTTTTGGACAGAAAGTTTCTGATTTTTGCAATGTTACGTAGATGGAAAAAAGCTGTCCTCGAAATGGTCTTGATATGTTCTTCAAAAGAGAGATCAGGGTCCAGAGTAACGCCGAGGTCCTTCACAGTTTTATTTGAGACGACTGTACAACCATTAAGATTAATTGTCAGATTCAACAGAAGATCTCTTTGTTTCTTGGGACCTAGAACAAGCATCTCTGTTTTGTCCGAGTTTAATAGTAGAAAGTTTGCAGCCATCCACTTCCTTATGTCTGAAACACATGCTTCTAGCGAGGGCAATTTTGGGGCTTCACCATGTTTCATTGAAATGTACAGCTGTGTGTCATCCGCATAGCAGTGAAAGTTTACATTATGTTTTCGAATAACATCCCCAAGAGGTAAAATATATAGTGAAAACAATAGTGGTCCTAAAACGGAACCTTGAGGAACACCGAAATTTACAGTTGATTTGTCAGAGGACAAACCATTCACAGAGACAAACTGATATCTTTCCGACAGATAAGATCTAAACCAGGCCAGAACATGTCCGTGTAGACCAATTTGGGTTTCCAATCTCTCCAAAAGAATGTGGTGATCGATGGTATCAAAAGCAGCACTAAGGTCTAGGAGCACGAGGACAGATGCAGAGCCTCGGTCCGATGCCATTAAAATGTCATTTACCACCTTCACAAGTGCCGTCTCAGTGCTATGATAAAATTTTTGAGAGGAATGGAAGATTCGATATAGGCCGATAGTTTTTTATATTTTCTGGGTCAAGGTTTGGCTTTTTCAAGATTATTACTGCCACTTTTAGTGAGTTTGGTACACATCCAGTGGATAGAGAGCCGTTTATTATGTTCAACATAGGAGGGCCAAGCACAGGAAGCAGCTCTTTCAGTAGTTTAGTTGGAATAGGGTCCAGTATGCAGCTTGAAGGTTTAGAGGCCATGATTATTTTCATCATTGTGTCAAGAGATATAGTACTAAAACACTTGAGTGTCTCTCTTGATCCTAGGTCCTGGCAGAGTTGTGCAGACTCAGGACAACTGAGGTTTGGAGGAATACGCAGGTTTAAAGAGGAGTCCGTAATTTGCTTTCTAATAATCATAATCTTTTCCTCAAAGAAGTTCATGAATTTATCACTGCTAAAGTGAAAGTCTTCCTCTCTTGGGGAATGCTGCTTTTTAGTTAGCTTTGCGACAGTATCAAAAAGGAATTTCGGATTGTTCTTATTTTCCTCAATTAAGTTAGAAAAATAGGATGATCGAGCAGCAGTAAGGGCTCTTCGGTACTGCACGGTACCGTCCTTCCAAGCTAGTCGGAAGACTTCCAGTTTGGTGTGGCGCCATTTCCGTTCCAATTTTCTGGAAGCTTGCTTCAGAGCTCGGGTATTTTCTGTGTACCAGGGAGCTAGTTACTTATGAGAAATTATTTTAGTTTTTAGGGGTGCAACTGCATCTAGGGTATTGCACAAGGTTAAATTGAGATCCTCAGTTAGGTGGTTAACTGATATTTGTCCTCTGGCGTCCTTGGGTAAGCAGAGGGAGTCTGGAAGGGCATCAAGGAATCTTTGTATTGTCTGTGAATTTATAGCACGACTTTTGATGTTCCTTGGTTGGGGTCTGAGCAGATTATTTGTTGCAATTGCAAACGTAATAAAATGGTGGTCCGATAGTCCAGGATTATGAGGAAAAACATTAAGATCCACCACATTTATTCCATGGGACAAAACTAGGTCCAGCGTATGACTGTGACAGTGAGTGGGTCCAGAGACATGTTGGACAAAACCCACTTGTCACGCCTTGGTCTTAGTGTTTTGTGTTTTCGTTATATATTTGGTCAGGCCAGGGTGTGACAGGTGTTTACGTGTTGTATTCGTATTGGGTTTTGTAGGCATTGGGATTGTGGTTGATTAGGGGTGTGTCGAGTGTAGGCTTGGCTGCCTGAGGCGGTTCTCGATCAGGGTCAGGTGCTTCTCATTGCCTCTGATTGGGAACCGTATTTAGGTAGCCTGAGTTTCGCTTTGTCTTTCGTGGGTGATTGTTCCTGTCTCTGTGTAGTGTTCACCAGATAGGCTGTAATAAGTTTCACATTCCGTTTGTTGTTTTTGTATTTATTCGTTATTTCATGTACCGTCACTTTTTTCATTAAAAACATGAGTAACCACCACGCTGCATTTCGGTCCGACTCTCTTTCAACGAACGAAGAACGCCGTTACAGAATCACCCACCACACACGGACCGAGCAGCGTGGAAACAGGCAGCGACCGCAGGAAAAGCGAATGGAGTATACGACGTGGGAAGAAATCGACAGGTGGGCGGCCGACCCAGAGAGAGTGCAGGAGCCCGCATGGGATTCGCTGGAGCAGTGCGAAGAGGGCTATAGGCGAATGGAGTTGGAGAAAAGAAAGACACGGCGGCGCAGAGTGAAACCCGAAAGTCACCCCAAAAAATGTATTGGGGGGGGGCTCAGGGAGAGAGTGGCAGAGTCAGGAGTCAGACCTGAGCCAACTCTCCCTGTTAATCATGAGGAGTAGCGATATAAGGACTTCTGGTCTTGGGAGATGATATTAGACGGAAGAGGACCCTGGGCTCAGCCTGGTGAATATCGCCGCCCCAAGGAGGAAGCAGAGGCAGCAGGAGATAGGAGCCGGCGATACGAGGGAACACGGTTGGCAAGGAAGTCCGAGAAACAACCCCAAAAAATTATTGGGGGGGGGGGCTTACAGGGAGTATGGCTATGCCAGGTAGGAGACCTGCGCAAACTCCCTGTGCTTTTCGGTGGGCTAGAGAGACCGGGCAGACACCGTGTTATGCTATGGAGCGCACGGTGTCTCCAGTGCGGGTGCATAGCCCGGTACGGTTCATACCAGCCCTTCGTATTTGCCGGGCTAGAGTGGGCATCGAGCCAGGTAAGCTTGGGCAGGCTCGGTGCTCAAGAGCTCCAGTGCGCCTGCATGGTCCGGTCTATCCAGAGCCACCTCCACACACCAGTCCTCCGGTAGCAGCTCCCCGCACCAGGCTCCCTGTGCGTGTCCTCGCTCCAGTATCACCAGTGCCCGCACCACGCATCAGGCCTACAGTGCGCCTCGCCTCTCCTGCTCTGTCGGAGTCTCCCGCCTGTTCAGCGCAGCCAGCGTTTTCCTCCTCTCCTGCGCTGTCGGAGTCTCCCGCCTGTTTAGCGCTATCAGAGCCTTTCTTCTCTACAGCGCTGCCGGAGCCTCCTGCCTGTTTGAAGCAGCCTGAGCTGCCAGTCTGCAAGGAGCTGTCAGCCTGCATGGAGCAGTCAGAGCTGTCAGTCTGCAAGGAGCTGCCAGTCTGCAAGGAGCTGCCAGTCTGCAAGGAGCTGTCAGTCAGCAAGGAGCTGTCAGTCTGTAAGGAGCTGTCAGTCTGCAAGGAGCTGCCAGTCTGCAAGGAGCTGCCAGTCTGCAAGGAGCTGCCAGTCTGCAAGGAGCTGCCAGTCTGCAGGGAGTTGTCAGCCTGCAGGGAGCTGCCAGTCTGCAGGGAGCTGTCAGTCTGCAAGGAGCTGCCAGTCTGCAAGGAGCTGTCAGTCTGCATGAAGCAGCCAGATCTGTCAGTCTGCAAGGAGCTGCCAGTCTGCAAGGAGCTGCCAGTCTGCAAGGAGCTGCCAGTCTGCAAAGAGCTGCCAGTCTGCAAGGAGCTGTCAGCCTGCATGGAGCAGTCAGAGCTGTCAGTCTGCATAGAGCAGCTAGATCCGCCAGTCAACCAGAATCTTCCAGATCTGCTAGTCAACCAGAATCTTCCAGATCTACTAGTCAACTTGAATCTTCCAGATCCGCCAGCCAGCCAGGATCTACCGGAGCCTACTACTTACCTGAGCTTCATCTCAGTACTAGGCTTCCTCTCAGTACTGGGCTTCCCCTCTGTTCCGGGCTGCCCCTCAGTTCCGGGCTGCCCCTCAGTCCCGAGCTGCCTCAGTCCTGCGCTGCCCCTCAGTCCCGAGCTGCCCCTCAGTCCCGAGCTGCCCCTCAGTCCCGAGCTGCCCCTCAGTCCCGAGATGCCCCTCAGTCACGAGCTGCTCCTTAGTTCTGTGGGGTTGTGGGTGAGGACTATTAGGCCATGGTTGGCGGCGAGGGTGGATTATCCCAGGACGCGAAGGGGAGGAACGAGGACATTAATGAAGTGGGGTCCACGTCCCGAGCCGGAGCCGCCACCAATGACAGACGCCCACCCGGACCCTCCCTTTGGTTTTGAGGTGCGTCCGGGAGTCCGCACCTTGGGGGGGGGGGTTCTGTCACGCCTTGGTCTTAGTGTTTTGTGTTTTCGTTATATATTTGGTCAGGCCAGGGTGTGACAGGGGTTAACGTGTTGTATTCGTATTGGGTTTTGTAGGCATTGGGATTGTGGTTGATTAGGGGTGTGTCGAGTGTAGGCTTGGCTGCCTGAGGCGGTTCTCGATCAGGGTCAGGTGCTTCTCATTGCCTCTGATTGGGAACCGTATTTAGGTAGCCTGAGTTTTGCTTTGTCTTTCGTGGGTGATTGTTCCTGTCTCTGTGTAGTGTTCACCAGATAGGCTGTAATAAGTTTCACGTTCCGTTTGTTGTTTTTGTATTTATTCGTTATTTCATGTACCGTCACTTTTTTCATTAAAAACATGAGTAACCACCACGCTGCATTTCGGTCCGACTCTCTTTCAACGAACGAAGGCTGCATAGATTTCATGACTAGAAGCTCAAAAGACGAAAACGTCATTTTTTGGGGGGTAAATTGAAATTTGCTATCGTAAATGATAGCAACACCTCCGCCTTTGCGGGATGCACGGGGGATATGGTCACTAGTGTAGCCAGGAGGTGAGGCCTCATTTTAAAACAGTAAATTCATCAGGCTTAAGCCATGTTTCAGTCAGGCCAATCACATCAAGATTATGATCAGTGATTAGTTCATTGACTATAATTGCCTCTGAAGTAAGGGATCTAACATTAAGTAGCCCTATTTTGAGATGTGAGGTATCATGATCTCTTTCAGTAATGACAGGAATGGAGGTGGTCTTTATCCTAGTGAGATTGCTAAGGCGAACACCGCCATGTTTAGTTTTGCCCAACCTAGGTCGAGGCACAGACACGGTCTCAATGGTGATAGCTGAGCTGACTACACTGACTGTGCTAGTGGCAGACTCCACTATGCTGGCAGGCTGGCTAACAGCCTGCTGCCTGGCCTGCACCCTATTTCATTGTGGAGCTAGAGGAGTTAGAGCCCTGTCTATGTTGGTAGATAAGATGAGAGCACCCCTCCAGCTAGGATGGAGTCCGTCACTCCTCAGCAGGTCAGGCTTGGTCCTGTTTGTGGGTGAGTCCCAGAAAGAGGGCCAATTATCTACAAATTCTAACTTTTGGGGGGGGGGCAGAAAACAGTTTTCAACCAGCGATTGAGTTGTGAGACTCTGCTGTAGAGCTCATCACTCCCCCTAACTGGGAGGGGGCCAGAGACAATTACTCGATGCCGACACATCTTTCTAGCTGATATGCACGCAGAAGCTATGTTGCGCTTGGTGATCTCTGACTGTTTCATCCTAACATCGTTGGTGCCGACGTGGATAACAATATCTCTATACTCTCTACACTCGCCAGTTTTAGCTTTAGCCAGCACCATCTTCAGATTAGCCTTAACGTCGGTAGCCCTGCCCCCGGGTAAACAGTGTATGATTGCTGGATGATTCGCTTTAAGTCTAATACTGCGGGTAATGGAGTCGCCAATGACTAGAGTTTTCAATTTGTCAGAGCTAATGGTGGGAAGCTTCGGCGTCTCAGACCCCGTAACGGGAGGAGTAGAGACCAGAGAAGAATCTGCCTCTGACTCCGACCCGCTGCTTAATGGGGAAAACCGGTTGAAAGTTTCTGTCGGCTGAATGAGCGACACCGGTTGAGCGTTCCTACAGCATTTCCTTCCAGAAACCGTGAGAAAGTTGTCCGGCTGCGGGGACTGTGCCAGCGGATTTATACTACTATCTGTACTTACTGGTGGCACAGACGCTGTTTCATCCTTTCCTACACTGAAATGACCCTTGCCTAACGATTGCGTCTGAAGCTGGGCTTGCAGCACAGCTATCCTCGCCGTAAGGCGAGTACAGCGGCTGCAATTAGAAGGCATCATGTTAATGTTACTACTTAGCTTCGGCTGTTGGAGGTCCTGACGAATCGTGTCCAGATAAAGCGTCCGGAGTGAAAAAGTTGAGGAAAAAATAAATAAATATATGAACGGTAATTAAAAAGTGAAAACCGTAAAGTTGTCAGGTAGCAAAACAGGTTGGCAACAAAACGCACAGCAACTCGAAAACAAGCCTGCAAGTTGTGACCGGAAATGACGATGTCCACCAATTATCCCTTGGTAGCTCCTGACTGACGGGCGGCTCTGGCAGCTCCTGAAAGACGGGCGGCTCTGGTAGCTCCTGACTGACGGGCGGCTCTGGCCGCTCTGGACAGGAGGGAGACTCTGGAAGCGCAGGACAGGCGGGAGAACCTGGAAGCGCCGGACAGGCTGGAGAACCTGGAAGCGCCAGACAGGCGGGAGAACCTGGAGGGAGGAGACGGCTGTCTCTCCGGGAGAACCTGGAAGTGCCGGACAGGCGGGAGAACCTGGAGGGAGGAGACGGCTGTCTCTCCGTCTCCTCCCTCCAGGTTCTCCCGCCTGTCCGGCACTTCCAGGTTCTCCCTCCTGTCCGGAGCGGCCAGAGCCGCCCGTCAGTCAGGAGTGGCCAGAGCCGCCTGTCAGTCAGGAGCTGCCAGAGATTTTTTTTTGGGGGGGGGCTGTGTCTCGTGGCTGTTGCGCTGCCTTACCTCATATCGCCGCCACTCAGCTTTCGCTGCCCCCAGTTCTTCTTTGGGGCGGCGATATTCCCCAGCCTAACTCCAGGGTCCCTTACCGTCTAGTATCTCCTCCCAAGTCCAGGAGTCCAGAACCCTCTGCTCCTTGTTACCACGCTGCTTGGTCCGTTGGTGGTGGGTGGTTCTATAACGGTTTTCCTCCTCTTCATCTGATGAGGAGTATGAAAGATCGGACCAAAACGCAGCGTGGTAAGTCTCCATTTTAAAATGATTACAACTGAACACAAAATAACAAACGAAAATCGAAACAGTTCTGTATGGTGAAAACACAGACACAGAAAACAACTACCCACAAACCATAATGGGAAAACAGGCTGCCTAAGTATGGTTCTCAATCAGAGACAACGACAAACAGCTGTCCTTGACTGAGAACCATACCCGGCCAAAAACAAAGAAATACAAAAACATAGAAAAAAGAACATAGAACGCCCACCCTAGTCACACCCTGGCCTAACCAAAATAGAGAATAAAAAGCCTCTCTATGGCCAGGGCGTGACACCTTGTCAATTTGTTTACTGTAAAATAGCATTGTATCTGGTCAAACACCATTTCTTCCAAAAGTTTACTAAGGGTTGATAACAGGCTGATTGGTTGACTATTTGAGCCAGTAAAGGGGGCTTTACTATTCTTAGGCAGCGGAATAATTTTTTGCTTTTCCATCCAAGTTGTCAGACCCCGGTGGCTTGTCATTGTTGATAGACAACCATCATTTACTCACCTCTTCCACAATAACTTTATGGAATTTAAAATGACAATGCTTGTCTTTCATAATTTGGTCAGATATACTTGGATGTGTTGTGTCAGCATCTTTTGCTGGCATGTTATGCCTAAGCTTTCTAATCTTGCCAATGAAAAAATCATTAAAGTGGTTCAGTTGGTTTTGTGATGAATGAGCCATCTGTTTCAATGAATAATGGAGCTGAGTTGGACTTTTTTCCCCCAGAATTTCATTTAAGGCACTCCAAAGCTTTTTACTAATATTCTTTATTTCATTTATCTTGGTTTCATAGCATAGTTTCTTCTTCTTTTTATTCAGTTTAATCACTTGATTAGTCAATTTGTGTAACGGCGTTCTTCGTTTGTTGAAGGAGAGTCGGACCGAAATGCAGCGTGGTGGTTAATCATGATAGTTTAATGAGAAAAATGACGATACATGAAATAACTATACAAATACGAAAACAACAAACGGAACGTGAAACCTAACTACAGCCTATCTGGTGAAACTACACAGAGACAGGAACAATCACCCACGAAAGACAAAGCGAAACTCAGGCTACCTAAATACGGTTCCCAATCAGAGGCAACGAGAATCACCTGACTGCTGATTGAGAACCGCCTCAGGCAGCCAAGCCTATACAACACCCCTAATCAGCCGCGATCCCAAATACTACAAACCCCAATACGAAATACAATAACATAAACCCATGTCACACCCTGGCCTGAACAAATAATGAAAGAAAACACAAAATACTAAGACCAAGGCGTGACAATTTGCAATAAGTTTGCCAATCGGTTGTGCAGCCAGACTTATTTGCCATTCCATTTGCTTCATCCCTCTCAACCAAACAATTTGTCAATTCCTTATCAATCCACAGGGATTGAACAGTTTTACAGCCATTTTCTTAATGGGTGCATGCTTATTAGCAACTAGAATAAGCCATTTCATGTCTCTTTGCTCCTCGTTATACACCACGGACCAACAGATATTCTTTACATCAATAAAATAGGAATCACTACAAAACTTCTTGCATGACCTCTTATACACTATATTAGGCCCAGCCTTTGGAACTTTGGTTTTCCTAGATATGGCTACTATATCGTGATCACTACATCCGATGGATCTGGATACTGCTTTCAAGCTAATTTCTGCAGCATTAGTAAAGATGTGAGCAATACATGTTGATGATTTCATTCCTGTGCTGTTTGTAACAAGGTTGAACAAAGTTGCAGACACTGGTTACAGTTTGAAGCTTTTTCTTGAGTGGGCAGCTTGATGAAAGCCGGTCAATATTTAAATCACCCAGAAATATATACCTCTCTGTTGATATCACATACATTATCAAGCATTTCACACATGTTATCCAGATACTGATTGTGGCCTGAAGTGGTCTTGAGTTCATTCATTATGAACAGGAAAAGAGTGTTCTGTTCTGGTGGGGGTGGTATGTGTCACAGGGTGCCACACTAGTGCATGGACACATATACCCACACACCAAACTCTGAGGGGGAATAAATTATGTGAGGATGGCTGGGGGGTGGTCCGGAAGGGGGCTAGGCCCCTCTACCATAGATTGGAGAATTTGGAATTTTTCTCAAACACCTGAAACAGTTTCTTTCCCCTGCAATCTAGAGCCATAATCCAAATTCTGCTTAAAATGGAACTGACATCATTTTAGTAACATTAAATCTGATTATAATCTGTTAATATACACCCCCAGGAATAACATAATTTTAGATCATTAGAACACATTTACCAAAAGCCACAAAATACACTTGAATGGAATTCTGCAAATAAGTCTTCTTACATTTGGGAACTTCACAGTCCTACAACCATGAAAAGGTAGGCTCTCTCTCTCCCTCAGTTGCCTATGCACACCAACTAGCTAATGCTAGCCAGAGCGAGATGAGCTAAAATCTAACGAGGTAACATTAGATAAACCCTCTAAAACTTTTTCACCTAGTTGGCCATCAAAATTGCACTGATAAACAATGGGGAATCGTAGCCTGCTAGGCCTTCTGCAGCTTGCCTGAGAATGCATGCTTGTCCCAACCCATGTTTTGACAACTGAATGGGAACTCGCCTGCCTCCCAGCCAATTTGCCAAATATATTTGGTTGACAACTAAGAGATATGCTAACTGTGAATAACAGTCATTCAAGTTCATCATCGCTGCAAAGCGATTCACATTTCTCTAGCTAACCAAATGACACCTGCATATCTACCTGTAGCCACTGAAAAATTATATGAGGGGGAAAAGTTGGTAACTCACTCACTTCCTCCAATGACATGACTTTTTTTTTTTAGCTTGCTAAATAAATAGGTAGGTATATATATAGATACGCTAGCCCAAGGGTGTCAAACTCAATCAATCGCACGAGCCATACTGAAAAAACACAACGAATTCTAGGGCCAGACGTAGCCAATGGTTTTTTAAAAACGTATAAGTAGCCATTGTTTTATTTTTTAAATCCCTTTCTAATGTCCACTTAGGATGCTGTATATAGCATTTTAACATATTAAAACAAAAGAAGAGATAAATAATATTTGATATGCTTTCAGATGTACAAACATTTAGCACTGCATGGATCACCGGTGCAATTGAATGCATTATTGCTGTATGGTGCACTCAAAATGTATTGTAGTTGAGTAGCCAGCCGAGGCTACTGCTCAAATGTATTGTAGTTGAGTAGCCAGCCGAGGCTACAGCTCAAATGTATTGTAGTTGAGTAGCCAGCCGAGGCTACAGCTCAAATGTATTGTAGTTTGCATGGTGTTTTGTTGCAGGTTATGTTTTTTGGTTATTGTCAAGCCAACTTTAAATACAGAAGCCAGAAGCCAGACTGCAACATTTTAGTAGCCTAGCTAGGACTGTGGCATGTGTCAGCAGCAATTTAAGTTGAATTCACTGATGCCGCATCAGGCTGTAACTTCATAAAGTAGATGACTCAACTGTTGACTCATTTATACTTGCTTGTGTGTCCTATTCGGCCCATGGGCCTTGTGTTGGAAAGATGTGAGCTAGCCTATTAGCCACGTTATGGCTGACTTGTGTTCATTGCCCTTGCTAGTTTTATTGTATTGACATTCCCAGCCTTAGTTACAGTCGTCCTTTTTTGTCCTAAATATTGAGTCATTGAAACTGAAACAGTGCATCCCAAATGGGTGGAGATAGCAAACAGTGTACCAGGCCAGCTGTGTTACAACCTGATAGCAATATCTTTGGGACTACCAAGAAATGTATTGGTGAATTATATGAATCATGCATTGAACTGCATCTATCTATTCTGCCAACAACGCCTTACTGTACGTCATGGAATTTTGAGTCAAATAGAACCAATTTTTAAAACCTCTTATGAAGTCGGTTTTGAAGCATAAACTGGGAATTATATTTTTTGGACTGATATGATTGTCTGTTTGTTTCATATTTGCAAAGTAGTTAAAACACTGTCAATTCCACTTTAATTATATGTAAAAAATAAAATTAAAAAATAAAAACATGTCTATTTTTCAGCACATCTAAACATACCTCGAGCTCCTAACTGGTGGTTCTTTTTTTAAAGAAACTAAATATTCTTCTCTGCATCTCTGCTAAAATCTGGGTAAAAGATTGAAGTTAATGTGAGTCTTATTCAGTACATTTAGTAAATGCTTGCTTTTCTAACGTCTACTCTAACAGGCTTGATAGCCTGACATGGCTTCTTGGTAGCCACTTTCAGCAACACTAGTATTAGCTTGCAAAAAACCTGAATAGTCCACCGGTTATAAAATAACATTTCAACTAACTCTGTCGATTTTCTGTAGGCTTGGAAAATAAACATTTAATGGAACGTAATAATTAAACGGAAATTCTAGACGTAGGTCTGTTGTAGACCCATGCAATTCCTCAGCGAGGTCA
>NC_034180.2:1791770-1796770 GCF_002021735.2 Oncorhynchus kisutch | reverse complement strand
CCTCCAACATTAGCCCCTCATCATTACTGACAGGCTATCAGTTGTTCTCAGTTCAGATTATGTACTGCCAATGACCTCCAGGTCACGACATGCCCCTCCCCACCACTTTCTCTACCGCCACTTTGTCTTTGCTTCCACCGAGCCACTTCAATGGCTTTTAAGGCTTTGCTGACTCGGAACCAAAGATACCATTGGTTGCAGGCAGCCGTTCACCCATTCTTTTCTCATTTTGTGTCGCCATTGCAGTTTGGATGTTATAGGAATTCCAACTAGCTAAATCTGCTACTTTGGCGGAAATCTCTTAAGCTAGTAATTTAAAAAAAGAAAAAGATATATACAACTGGAATAGCTTGTCCTTCATTAAGGGAAAATGAACATTGTTTTTCATGAGCTCCACATGGCCTTGATGGTAATTTCCAATAAGTCCCCGTACCACCGCACAATGTCCTCAGATTCCTAATGCATCATTAGACAATGTAAAACGATAACTTGGTTTCCAGCCAGAGGTCCCTTCAGGGGGGGAGTTGAGTTGATGTCAAATGAATCATAATTATAGCATTATAGTATCCAGTTGTGTGACGTTAGTGTCGCGGCATCAGATATCACACATAATCCTTCATTGTGACTGAAGGTTTTACTGGTGCAGACAAAGGTACACATTCCAGGTAATTTCCTATTGATCATGTTATCTGTGTGTGTGTGTGTGTGTGTCTGCATGCACATGTGGTTGTGTGAGAGAGAGCAGCCTCTGTTGCTGCCTGGGGATGCTTGAGGCACCAGAGCATGCCAAACTTCACCATTATCATCAGTATAGCATGTTTTCAGATCTGCAATTTATGTCTAAACGTTCGAGAAAGAGATTAGACTACTGTAACTGAACAAAACGTCCCCAATATTGTTTTCAACTAGACTTTTCCATTTCACAATCTACCATTTTGAGTGAAACGCCTCCTTGTTTAGTTAGCAACTTCCATCCCTTGTCTATGTTATTTACAGCGGAGCCAGACAGATTCACTTTATGCCTCATCATCTGACGCAGACAGACTGTCCCACACACAGAGTCTCAGGAAACTACCAAGAGAAATACACTTGCAGTGGTTTACATTGCAACAGGGAGAGGGGGAGAGAGATGAGAGAGATTAAGAGATAAAGGGGGCATAGAGAGGGAGAAAAAGAGTGAGAGAGAGAGCGAGAGAGAGAGAGAGAGAGAGAGAGAGAGAAAGAAAGAAAGAAAGAGGGGTTGGCAGAGATAAAAAGAGAGAGAAAGAGGGGCAGAGAGAGAGAGAGCGAGAGAGGGCGAGAGAGCGAGAGAGAGGCCACCACTCATCTTGGACTCACATCCTGATCCTGACCTGTGTGCAAGTGGATGTCAAGCCGCCACATTTTCCAACTGGACTGTGGTCAAGAGCAACACAATTTGGGGTTTGGCAGGCGACTCACAGAGTGCGATTGAGCCCTGGTGGCCAGTGGCTGACGGATTAGAGGGAGAAGGAAAAGGGAGAGGTAGACGAGAGGATGGGAGGAGGACTGAACTGAAGCGCCAGCTACATTATGGAGTTGGGGCTATGTAGCCTCCTACCACAGAACATAATACTACTACCCAGTTTTTATTACGGGGCATTTACAATATATGAAGCATTATGCAAAGTATAGCCATGCTCTGTGACTGCTAACGTGCCGTGAAATCATCAGTGACACAAAGATCACGAGGAGAGGCCAAAGTTGCCTAAACCAAATGGTAGGTCAACACCGTGTCTGCCAGCTGTAAGCTAAAGCCTGTGTGTAAATGCTTCATAAATCCTGCTTCACTTGGTCATGCCGTTGTTCTGCATGTTTAACTAATGCTTTGTTGAGTTGATATTCCACGTGCTTACAGTCAGTGGCTAAGGAGCACTAAAGACCAACGAGGATGAGAGGGGAGGAGGAGGGTCGATACAGTACATGAAACTAGCGTGCTTACGCCAGCATTTCACGACGAGGAAAGACAACACGCTTATTGTAAGATCTTCTGCGGGTCGACACTCTTTCAGTCTTTTTGAAGCGTTAGTTAAAGAAAGAACAACTAGTTGTAAACGCTTCCAGGTACCATATGCCAAGGACTTCTTCCAGCCTAGGCTATTATTCAACATGTATTTTTACAGTCTGCTGCTCTCATTTTGGAGGATTGGAAAGGACGGCGCTGTAAATGGAACAACGTCCAGTGTAAAGGCTGGATGGAGAGATGCTGTTACTGTGTGAGACCTTGTGTGGTTCCTCTCCGCTCCCTGTTCTATTCTTTATTAGAACTAACTTTTAGCGTGTTTTTGAGGCCATTATTTTAAACATTACTCACTGGACATTCTAATTCAGATTTGGACCTCTGAAAAGGAATATAGACAAACCAATGTGTTGCCACCCCTAAAATGATTAGTCATTTGTAATGTTGCATCATATAAGGTATAGCCTTGTTCTGCCGTTGTAATGCAATGTCTATCTAACTACAGTTTAACCATTAGTATCCATCCAGGACAAACAATGCCGACTGACAACATCCCTGAAACTCTACTCTAGGCTATAATGTGTGTATGTGTGTGTGTGTGTGTGGCTGAACCCCTGGAGGCTGAATCGGCAGCAGTAGTGCGATGAGACAGGCATGTAAAGAATGAGTCTCCCTCCCCAGGGGCCAGGCAGTGATCTGTGACTGCAGACACTAGAGAACCACCACACTGCAGGGTCAACCGCCCTGTCAACCCCATCACACCTCAGACGTCCTGGGCCCAGTCGGCCCTCTACGCTGCTGGGGCCTGAGGACCTGTCCTGTCCACACTCGATACGGGTCTGCCGAGTCACGAGATAGCACTCTCAACAGAGGGGGAGGTATCCTCTTGAGTGATATGACTGGTGTGTATGTGTGTGTGTCTCAGTGTCTCAGTGTGTGTCTACTGTCCACAACCGGAAGCCAGGTGGTCCTGAGAGAGAAAGAGGGGGACATTTGAATGTGCTGGTCACCAGACCCCATTGCCCTGGCCCTGATACTCCTGTACTACTATGTAAAGCCTGCATGGCCATAGGACTGCCTCCTGGTCCCATACTCAGAAAGTGTCTCAGAGGAGGAGTGCTGATCTAAGATCAGGTCTTCCCTCTTTATGTAATCTTATTCATTGTGATCTAATAGACTTTGTGAATACGGGCCCTAATCGCCGTGTTCAGGGGGGAAACCTAACCCCTCTTCACTCCCCGTGGCTGCAGCTGCCTCCTCCTCTCCTCCTGTCCTCCTCTCCTCCTCCTCTCCCACAGGACCGACCCCAGGCTTCTTTTACAAACCCCACTGCTTTGTTCCGGGACCCTACTGAACATTATCGCTACAACAACCTTTTGGACAGAAACCTGAGTCCATGAAATCTTACAGGGTGGGACAGGGTGGGATAGGGTGGGACAGGGTGGGACAGGGTGGGCTCGTACGCATAAGGCCCACTACACATGATTCTGGTGAGTAAAAACAAGAAGTGCCAAACTGCATCGCAGTCCTCATGATGTATTCTTAACCTCCACTGTGGCCCCCCACAGGCTTTATATAGACCACCAGCCCACCAGTCTGGAGAACTATTTTAATTGGAGTTACTTATTTGATACAGACCTGCTACAGTCAAAAGCATCTTCTCTCCTGTCAGTGGCGACTGTCTGGCCCAGAGCCTGAACAGACATGGACCTGACACACAGTGTAGAAATACATCAGTGGGGTTAAAGAGCCACACAAGACCCTGCACCGTGATTACACACGGAGCTGACGGATCACATTCTCTATGAAGTGTGTGTGAGTGTGTGTGTTTGTGAGTGTGTGTGTGTGTGTGCGTGTGCGCGTGCGCGTGAGTGTGCGTGTGCGTGTGTGTGTGTGTGTGCGTGCATGTGTTTATGTGTGCGTGTGCGTGTGTGTGTGTGCGCGTGTGTGCGCTTGTGCGTGCGTGTGTGTGCGTGTGCGCGTGTGTGTATGTGTGTGTGTGTGTGTGCTGCTCTGGATCAGGCTACCCTTCTGAAGTTATTAGAATGGAGTTTCAGGCTTTTCCCATTCATCTCCATATCCAACAACGACAGGGACTTTGTTCTCCGCGGAGTATGTCTTGTACCATCAGGACACATTTCATGCTGTTTGGGAGAGAAAGTCAAGCACACGAGGCTGCCCCAGAGGGTCTTCGGGTCCTCCCCCCCCTCAAATTCGATCACTGGTCTGTCTAATCAGAGACAGCTTAGCTTTGTGGATGGAAACTAGCCGCAAACCTCATCTTCAAATGGCTGCTGCCTTTTCTGGAGGCCCCTCTGTTGAATAAGAGCAGGATAATGTCTTTACTGTACTCCTCATGGCCACACAACCAACAGAGAACGGACCACACAACCAACAGAGAACGGACCACACAACCAACAGAGAACGGACCACACAACCAACAGAGAACGGACCACACAACCAACAGAGAACGGACCACACAACCAACAGAGAACGGACCACACAACCAACAGAGAACGGACCACACAACCAACAGAGAACGGACCACACAACCAACAGAGAACGGACCACACAACCAACAGAGAATGGACCACACAACCAACAGAGAACGGACCACACAACCAACAGAGAATGGACCACACAACCAACAGAGAACGGACCACACAACACAACAGAACGGAATGGAACAGTAAGCGGTTTCTCATACACCAACTGACCGACTGACTGACTGACCGACCGACGACCGACCGACCGACCGACTGACTGACCGACTGACTGACCGACCAACTGACCAATTGACTGACGGACTGACTGACTGAACTAAAACCTGCTTCTTTTGAGTGACAGTACACATCTCAGGAGGTGGGCGACCGACATGTCAAAATGTGAGATACCATTGCATGATGAAGTAGGGTGTAATACAATATCTCCCACTACCACCACCACCACTCTCTCTCTCTCTCTCTCTCTCTCACTCTCTCCCTCTCTCTCTCTCTGTCGGTGAGACACATGGATTTCTGCC
>NC_034180.2:1749270-1786770 GCF_002021735.2 Oncorhynchus kisutch | reverse complement strand
GTGTATGTGCGTGTGAGTGAGTGAGTGAGTGAGTGAGTGTGTGTGTGAGTGAGAGAGTGAGTGAGTGAGTGAGTGTGTAAGTGCGTGTGAGTGAGTGAGTGTGTGAGTGTGTACTGTATGTGTGAGTGAGTGAGTGAGTGAGTGAGTGAGTGTGTGTGTGTTTGGGGGGGGCTGGACTGTGGGGCTATTACCACATTGCCAGACATGCTGAGTACCTTGCTGCTGCATGAGACTGCTGGGGTGCTGCTCTGCTGGGTGGACTCATTACACACTGTGTGGGCCCTGATTACATCCCAAATGATACCCTATTCCCTACATAGGGAATAGGGTAACACTCCTTGGGCCACAATACTTACACTCCTTGGGCCACAATACCTATTTTGCCAATTGGCCTGGACCCCTTTTATTGCCGATACGGAGCCCCGCCGATCCGTCATGACTGGACTACCAACGTAAGCGGGTTTTAAAATAGGCTCCTTCATCGCGACGTCCTCTGAATGCCAATCTGCTAGCCGCGGCCCGCTAGCTGTCTAGAGAATACCGGACTGATAGCTGAAGAGGTCCATCAGCCAATTTTTTGGGGCTTCTTTACCTATTTTGCCAATTGGCCTGGACCCTTTTACTACATGGACCTCTGCCGATCCATCACGACTGGTCTGCCGACGTAACCGCAAGAGGTGGCTACAACAGACTTCTTCCATCGCGACGTCCCTCTAAGGACCTTCTGCTAGCCTGGTAGCCCCAGTCCGTTATTTGTCTGAATCGACGTGTCTCCAGCCCCCCAGCTACTCACTGGACCCTATGATCACTTGGCTACGCATGCCTCTCCCTAATGTCAATATGCATTGTCCATTGCTGTTTTGGTTAGTGATTATTGTCTTATTTCACTGTAGAGCCTCTAGCCCTGCTCAATATGCCTCAGCTAACCCTCTTGTCCCACCTCCCACACATGCGGTGACCTCACCTGCTTTAAATGATGTCTCTAGAGACAATACCTCTCTCATCGTCACTCAATGCCTAGGGTTACCTCCACTGTACTCACATCCTACCATACCTTTGTCTGTACATTATGACTTGAATCTATCCTTCCGTGCCCAGAAACCTGCTCCGTTTACTCTCTGTTCCGAACGTACGAGACGACCAGTTCTTATAGCTCTTAGCCGTACCCTTATCCTACTCATCCTCTGCTCCTCTGGTGCCTAGCTCCACTCCCATTCCGCAGGTGCTCTCATTTGTTGACTTCTGTAACCTTAATAGCCTTGATTTCATGCATGTTAACATTAGAAGCCTCCTCCCTAAGTTTGTTTTATTCACTGCTTTAACACACTCAGCCAACCCGGATGTCCTAGTCATGTCTGAATCCTGGCTTAGGAAGGCCACCAAAAACCACTGAAATGTCCATCCCTAATTATAACATTTTCCGACAAGATAGAACTGCCAAAGGGGGCGGAGTTGCAATCTACTGCAGAGATAGTCTGTCTTACTATCTAGGTCTGTGCTCAAACAATTTGAGCTTCTACTTTTAAAAATCCACCCTTCCAAAAACAAGTCTCTCACCATTGCCGCTTGCTATAGACCAGCTTCTGCCCCCAGCTGTGCCCTGGACACCATATGTGAATTGATTGCCCCCCATCTATCTTCAGAGCTCGTGCTGTTAGGTGGCCTAAACTGGGATATGCTTAACACCCCGGCCATCCTACAATCTAAGCTTGATGCCCTCAATCTCACACAATTATCAATGAACCTACCAGGTACAGCCCCAAATCCGTAAACACAGGCACCCTCATAGATATCCTCCTAACCAACCTGCCCTCCAAACACAGCTCTGCTGTCTTCAACCAGGATCTCAGCGATCACTGCCTCATTGCTTGCGTCCGTAATGGGTCTGCGGTGAAACGACCACCCCTCATCACTGTCAAACGCTCCCTAAAACACTTCAGCGAGCAGGCCTTTATAATCGACCTGGCCCGGGTATCCTGGAAGGATATTGACCTCATTCCGTCAGTAGAAAATGCCTGGTTATTCTTTAAAAGTGCTTTCCTCACAATCCTAAATAAGCATGCCCCATTCAAAAAATTTAGAACCAGGAACAGATATAGCCCATGTTTCACTCCAGACCTGACTGCCCTTGACCAGTACAAAAACATCCTGTGACGTAGTAGCAACTTTTCAGGGAAGTTAGGAACCAATATACACATGCAGTTAGGAAAGCAAAGGCTAGCTTTTTCAAACAGAAATTTGCATCCTGCAGCACAAACTCCAAAAGGTTCTGGGACACAGTAAAGTCCATGGAGAATAAGAGCACCTCCTCCCAGCTGCCCACTGCACTGAGGCTAGGAAACACTGTCACCACCGATAAATCCACGATAATTGAGAATTTCAATAAGCATTTTTTCTACGGCTGGCCATGCTTTCCACCTGGCCACCCCTACCCTGGCCAACAGCCCTGCACCCCCCACAGCAACTTTCCCAAGCCTCCCCATTTCTCCTTCACCCAAATCCAGGTAGCGGATGTTCTGAAAAAGCTGCAAAATCTGGACCCCTACAAATCAGCAGGACTAGACAATCTGGACCCTCACTTTCTAAAATTATCAGCCGAAATTGTTGCAATCCCTATTACTAGCCTGTTCAACCTCTCTATCATATCGTCAAAGATCCCCAAAGATTGGAGTTTTCAACTGCCTCGCCTGGTTCACCAACTACTACTCAGACAGAGTTCAGTGTGTCAAATCAGAGGGCCTGTTGTCCGGACCTCTGGCAGTCTCTATGGGGGTGCCACAGGGTTCAATCCTCGGGCCGACTCTTTTCTCTGTATATATCAATGATGTCGCTATTGCTGCTGGTGATTCTCTGATCCACCTCTACGCAGACGACACCCTTATGTATACTTCTGGCCCTTCTCTCGACACTGTGTTAACAACCCTCCAGGCAAGCTTCAATGCCATACAACTCTACTTCCGTGGCCTCCAACTGCTCTTAAATGCAAGTTAAACTAAATGCATGCTCTTCAACCGATCACTAACAGCACCTGCCCCCCAGTCCAGCATCACTACTCTGGACGGTTCTGACTTAGAATATGTGGACATCTACAAATACCTAGGTGTCTGGTTAGACTGTAAAGTCTCCTTCCAGATTCACATTAAGCATCTCCAATCCAAAGTTAAATCTAAAATCGGCTTCTTATTTCGCAACAAAGCCTCCTTCACTCATGCTGCCAAACATACCCTGGTAAAACTGACTATCCTACCGATCCTTGACTTTGGCGATATCATTTACAAAATAGCCTCCGACACTACTCAGCAAATTGGATGCAGTCTATCACAGTGCCATCCTTTTTGTCACCAAAGCCCCATATACAACCCACCACTGCGACCTGTATGCTCTCATTGGCTGGCACTCGCTTCATATTCATCGCCAAACCCACTGTCTCCATGTCATCTATAAGTCTTTGCTAGGTAAAGCCCTGCCTTAACTCAGTTCACTGGTCACCATAGCAGCACCCACCCATAGCACACGCTCCAGCCGGTATATTTCACTGGTCACCCCAATCCAATTCCTCCTTTGGCCGCCTTTCCTTCCAGTTCTCTGCTGCCAATGACTGGAATGAATTGCCAAAGTCACTGAAGCTGGAGACTCATATCTCCCTCTCTAACTTTAAGCACCAGCTGCCAGAGCAGCTCACAGATCACTGCACCTGTACATAGGACATCTGTAAATAGCCCATCCAACTACCTCATCCCCATACTGTTATTTTGATTTTTTTGTTCCTTTGTACCCCAGTATCTCTACTTGCACATTCATCTTCTGCACATCTATCACTCCAGTATTTAATTGCTAAATTCGAATTATTTCACCACTATGGCCTATTTACTGCCTTACCTCCCTTATCTTACCTCATTTGCACACAATGTATATAGACTTTTTTCTATTGTGTTATTGACTGTATGTTTGTTTGCAGCTGGCCGTGACCGGGAGGTCCGTGGGGCGACGCACAATTGGCCTAGCGTCGTCCGGGTTAGGGAGGGTTTGGCCGGTAGGGATATCCTTGTCTCATCGCGCACTAGCGACTCCTGTGGCGGGCCGGGTCGCAGTGCACGCTATCTAGGTCGCTAGGTGCATGGTGTTTCCTCCGACACATTGGTGGCTTCCGGGTTGGATGCGCGCTGTGTTAAGAAGCAGTGCGGCTTGGTTGGATTGTGTTTCGGAGAACGCATGGCTTCGTCTCTCCCGAGCCTGTACGGGAGTTGTAGCGATGAGACAAGATAGTAGCTATTTAACAATTGGATACCACGAAATTGGGGAGAAAAGGGGGTAAAATAAAAATATATATATATATTTAAAAGACAATAAAAAAATACTATTTTAGTTTTTTCCATGTGTAACTCTGTGCTGTTGCTTGTGTCGCACTGCTTTGCTTTATCTTGGCCAGGTCGCAGTTGTAAATGAGAACTTGTTCTCAACTAGCCTACCTAAAAAAAATATTTAAAAAATAGTAACCCTACATAGGGCAACATAGGGAATAGGGACACAGAGCCTGACTCTGAGGCTGTAGGACTGAGGCACTGAGGGCCAGGCGGGGTGGGTAGAGGTAGGGGTAGGGGCGTAAAGGTGAGGTGGAGGAGAACCCTACGACACGCCCACTACAAGCAGCTGACCTGTTGTATAATGACTTCTGGGGTTGTGGAATGCTGCTCCTAATGATGACTGAGGTGATAGGGGTTTTACCCCTCTCTCTCACACACGCATACACACAGAGAAGGAAACACACACACATACGCACGCACACACACACTCTCACTCTCACACACACTCTCACGCGCACACACACACACACACACACACACACACACACACACACACACACACACACACACACACACACACACACACACACACACACACACACACACACACACACAGCAAAAACAGAGAGAAACATCCCTACTGTGAGTAATGAGGCCCTCCAAGGGCCTCTGTCCACAATGGAGAACATCTATATCCCTTGCAGTTGCTTTACTAATACACATTACTGTGTGTCACAATCTGTCATCTCCACCACACTGTACAAGACTATCATATGTAAATCATCCAGTCATCCAGCCAGTCATCCAGCCAGTCATCCATCCAATCATCCATCCAGTCATCCATCCAGTCATCCAGCCAGTCATCCATCCAGTCCAGCCAGTCATCCAGCCAGTCATCCATCCAATCATCCATCTAGTCATCCAGCCAGTCATCCAGCCAGTGAGCCAGCCAGTCATCCAGCCAGTCATCCAGCCAGTCAGCCAGTCAGTCATCCAGCCAGTCATCCAGCCAGTCAGTCAGCCAGCCAGCCAGCCAGCCAGTCATCCAGCCAGTCATCCAGCCAGTGAGCTAGTCAGTCAGTCATCCAGCCAGTCAGCCAGTCATCCAGCCAGCTAGCCAGTCAGTCAGTCAGTCAGTCATCCAGCCAGTCATCCAGACAGTCATCCAGCAAGTCAGCCAGTCAGTCATCCAGCCAGTCATCCAGCCAGTCATCCAGCCAGTCATCCAGCCAGTCAGCCAGTCAGTCATCCAGCCAGCCAGCGAGCCAGTCAGTCAGTCATCCAGCCAGTCATCCAGCCAGTCAGCCAGCCAGTCAGTCATCCAGCCAGTCATCCAGCCAGTCAGTCATCCAGCCAGCCAGCGAGCCAGTCAGTCAGTCATCCAGCCAGTCATCCAGCCAGTCATCCAGCCAGTCAGCCAGTCAGTCATCCAGCCAGTCAGTCAGTCAGTCATCCAGTCAGTCAGTCAGTCAGTCAGTCAGTCAGTCATACAGCCAGCCAGCCAGCCAGCCACTACTAGAGCCAGATCAGACCTGGACATCTGGGGGAGAAACAGGCCAAATCTCTCTCTGTTGTTCTCTCCTATTACATCTGTCCCTCTATCTATCTGTTCTCCAGAGCCTGGTTACATCATCCACAGGCAGTGTTCTGCACATTTCAATAACACTGCCACTGAAATCTCTCTCATATTAGCTCCCAGAGAGAAAGAGAGAGAGAGAGGGGGAGAGGGGGACGAGAGATCAATGAGGGAGGGGGGCATTTAAAACGGGAATATAAATCAAGAAATCAGTGAGTTGGTGAAGGAGGGGGTGTGTGAATGTGAACTGTGAAAAGAGGGGATATTAAACATTTGTAAGGTGCCAATCAGCATCCAACCCATGGATGGAGAGAGCTTTCTGCCCCCTCCGCCCCCACCCCCACGTCCTCTCCTCTGTGTGTGTGTGTACGGGAGGGAGGTTGGTTGTAATCCTCCTCAGTGGATGTGTAGTGGGTACGGGAGGGCGGTTGGTTGTAATCCTCCTCAGTGGATGTGTAGTGGGTACGGGAGGGAGGGAGATTGGTTGTAAATACTCCTCAGTGGATGTGTAGTGGGTACGGGAGGGAGGGAGGTTGATTATAATCCTCCTTAGTGGATGTGTAGTGGGTACGGGAGGAAGGTTGGTTGTAATCCTCCTCAGTGGATGTGTAGTGGGTACAGGAGGGAGGGAGGTTGGTTGTAATCCTCCTCAGTGGATGTGTAGTGGGTACGGGAGGGAGGGAGGTTGGTTGTAATCCTCCTCAGTGGATGTGTAGTGGGTACGGGAGGGAGGAAGGTTGATTATAATCCTCCTTAGTGGATGTGTAGTGGGTACGGGAGGAAGGTTGGTTGTAATCCTCCTCAGTGGATGTGTAGTGGGTACGGGAGGGAGGAAGGTTGGTTGTAATCCTCCTCAGTGGATGTGTAGTGGGTACGGGAGGGAGGGAGGTTGGTTGTAATCCTCCTCAGTGGATGTGTAGTGGGTAAGCGCTGTATTGACTCTCCTTTCAAGCCCCATTCAGACAACGGGGGCCCGGGTCCCACAGCCCAGCCATAGCAGACATTTTTGTGGTGGAATCATTAAACCCACGTGCAGCTCTCTTTCTGTGGTCACTGGGGGTCGTGCTCTTCTGCCTTTAGCTGAATAAATCATAAAGTTTACCGGGGACCACACAAGAAGAAGCCCCAGCACCAGCCCCAGCCAGGCACAAGACACATGAACACAGCCCCAGACCTTGTTCTTTTTCAGGGAAGAAAACACCAGAGAGGCAGAGAGAGAGAGATAGAGCGAGAGAGAGAGAGAGAGAGAGAGAGAGAGAGAGAGGCAGAGAGAAAAGAGAGGGAGAGAGAGAGAGAGAGAGAGAGAGAGAGAGAGAGAGAGAGAGAGAGAGAGAGAGAGAGAGAGACAGAGACAGAGACAGAGAGAGAGAGAGAGAGAGAGAGAGAGAGAGAGAGAGAGAGAGAGAGAGAATAGAATAGAATAGGCTGAGGAGAATGTACAATATATAAAAATACAATGAAATACAGAGAGAAAAGGGATGATGAGAGGAAAAGAGAAAAATCAAATGAAAGCCACAGAATCAGCGAGACGTCAACAACATTTGCTAGTAACATCAATTCTGTTACGTAGTAAAAGGAAAAAAAGAAAACATGTTCTAGCCAGGCTCAGGAGCATCATAAAGACGGATCCCTCTCTCGTCTCGCTGAGACCCCAGACTCAGTTAGCATCCCGAATGGCACCCTATACCCTATGAAGTGCACTACTTCTGGCCAGAGCCCTATAGGCCCGCGTCAAAGAAGTGCACTATAAAGGGAATAGGGTGCCATTTGGGATGCATATTGAGTCAGTCAGAGAGCCAGACTTCTGACCGGAGGAGGAGGAAGCACTGCACTGTCCTGTCTGAGTAGCCGCACAGCCTGTGTTTGTTTATTTGTTTGTTTGTTTGTTTGTTTGTGTGTGTGTGTGTGTGTGTGGCGGCCCAATTACTCCCGTACACCACTAAAACAGATCCTGTTTATAAGCACCACAACATCCTGTGCAATACCCAAGGAGCTCTGGGATTGGGGGGGGGGGTTGAGGAGGGGTTGAGGGTCTGTCAGTGGAATTCTATTTACGCCCCAACCCCTCCCCCGCTACCCCCTTGTCGGCTGTGTGAACTGATGAGACAGTGAGGTTGGGAGTGACAGCTTCCCGTCAACTAGGAAACCAGATAAAGACCATTACTCTGAATCCAAACTGTTGCCATCAGACACGGAACATCAGACAGCAACATCCATCAATTGTGGTGAATGTGACTCAACATCAGCACAAAAAGACATTAACAAGATAGGATGCTATGTACTTTACCACCCAAGAGCCAACACACAGTACCCATCACAACCAGCAGCCAATGATTCATGTGAAAGAACACAGCAGCGTTTCAGCATCTGATCCTGTATTTAAACCTTGTTTCATTCCCTCCACTGCTCTGCAGCTTGACCACTTCCCCCCCCCTTCCATCCACCCTCCCTGCCCAGTCCCTGTCCCCGTACTAAAGGTGGGGGTTGTCACACATGTTACAGTGAGAAATGTAAGTGTCAGCGGTACGGGAGAGAGCAGAGAGAGAGAGAGAGAGGGGTGGTAATTCTATCCTCACCTTTAGATGGAGGCCAGAGCACCTATTGACCCCGGGCCACACATTTTAGGGTGAACTCTGACCCCGTGACCACAGCGGTGGGTGTTAGGTGTGTGTGTGTGCGCCCCGACCCTTCCCACCTATTACACACAGTGCGGCCTGGCTGGGAGGGAGGGTGTAGAGGCATTACCTGGAGATTGTATCAGGGTCAACAGTGGGGGGGGGGGGGTCCTGATCCCCGGGGTGAAGCCACTCACCGAGGGCCAGGCGCCTGCCTCTCTCTGTGAAATGTTAACATGAAACAACTTGAGAGTCTGGATTCTGATAACGTCTAGGAGAGGAGAGCGCCTGCTGGTTGAAAAAATGTACTTCCACGTAGAAATAGCCATAATAGGAAAATAAGAAAGGTGTTTGTAGGGACTAAAAACATGTGTCCTAATCACGTATGAAGGACACCATTTAAAGCTTTCTTTCCAATCAGAGAGTTGATCAGCTGTGGTATTCCATTAGCGGAGACAGTTCCCTCTGGTCAATTGGGGAAAGAATGTTCCCTTATCAAAGAACTGGTGATCTGGAAATGCCTTGCTGCTTTGTTGAGCGTTCGTCCACGTTATCTCTCCTATAATTGTGCATTGTAAAAGCCATATCTCGCTGGTCTCTGGGCGTACGTCCCAAATGACGCCCTATTCCCTATCTAGTGCACTACTTTGGAACAGGGCTCTGTTCCAAAGAAGTGCACTATCTCGGGAATATGGCGTCATTTGGGATGCAGAATAGGTCTATTCCCAGTGGCCTGTCCACCATCTGGCCCTTACGAAGATCAGTCAGGAGGCCATGTGAACAAACCCCAGATGATCAGCATTTAATGCGTTTTTGGCCAATTCTTTTAGCTAAATTCCCATCCCTCCCATCTCTGTCTCAAGCAACTGTCAAACTGACTGTCAGAGACGCTGCCAAATCTTCTGAAATGTGTTCCTTCCTCAAGTTTGAAAAAAAAAGCAGTTAAAATACATGAAGGTAAAAAAGGATGAATTAAATTCTCGTAAGGATTACACCATTTGTGGTGGAACGCTACAACATCTCTAAAATAGAATGAATGCAAACAGCCAAGGTAGTTCTCCAAGCTACCAAGTATAAACTGCTCATTGAATCAGAGGTTCTGGCATCTCTTTAGTCAAACACAGGTGTATGGAGGGCACAGCCAAGTCTTTGTGCAGACAAACAGAGCACCACTACAATTTCACTAGGAGCACCTGCTATTGGCTATTCTTCAATTTCAAACAAGTCTTAAATGAGTGTGTCAGTTGAATGACTGGATGCAGTATGTAGGTTTAGAGTATTTTATACTCCATAATATCAACCTAAATTCAACAAGTCTCTTAATTGTGATACTACTGTATTTGAATATAAAAACCCTGAAATATGACTTGGAACTATGAACAGAATTATATTTGAGCATGACCACTACTACTACTACTAACAGGTCCTCTTCCTATCTCTTCCTACAGCTTTAACTCTCCAGCCTGTATCTCTAACAATCCATCCTTCTGTTACATTATGTGAACAGGTGGCTGGCAGCCTCCAATCCAGGAGCCAACACATCACCTGACATGACGTTCTCTGTCTCTTTGATTGCACAACCCCAGGGAGCGTGTGTAACCCCGGCTCCTCCATCCCTGCATAGTTCAGACACAGACAGATAGACAAACACAGGTCTGACAAACAGACAGACAGACAGAACTCAGACAGACAGACAGATAGAAAACAAACAGAGGCCTAACAGACAGAAAGACAGAGACCTAACAGACAGACAGACCCAGACAGACAGAACGACGGGCAGACATACAGAACCTGACAGACAGAACGACAGACAGATGCCTAACAGATGCCTAACAGACAGAGAGACAGACAGAATCCAGACAGACAGAGAGACAGACAGGCACACAGAGGTCTAACGGACAGACAGACAGACAGACAGACAGACAGACAGACAGACAGACAGACAGACAGACAGACAGACAGACAGACAGACAGACAGACAGACAGACAGACAGACAGACAGACAGACAGACAGACAGACAGACAGACAGACAGACAGACAGACAGACAGACAGACAGACAGACAGACAGACAGACAGACAGACAGACAGACAGACAGACAGACAGACAGACAGACAGACAGACAGAGGTGTAACAGGCATATAGACCGAAGGACAGACAGAGGAATAACAGACAGACAGACAGACAGGGGGCCGAGGGGTCACTCCTCTATTGGCTCCTGGTGGACAGATCTCTCTTTATGCTGCTGTTTATTATGCTCCCAAGTAATCCATGCCTTGTTCACTACAGCAGAGCCGTCATATGTCAACATCTTACTGGTGGTTCCCAGAGTTCCAAACAACAGATAGGGTGCAGTGAACCTACCGTGTAAACTTTATACAACACATTCAGCAGAACTGTAATTATTTACAAAAAAACGGCGCTTGGGAAAAGAAATTGGATGCAGGGGGGCTCCTTTTTCCCCAAATGTTAGATGTAACAATATTTTGTTCACTTGGTTGTTGCACAGGGGTCCTTTTCGGATGATCTCATTAAAACTAATCATTTAAAAAACACCATGTTAGGGCGCACTCCAAAGCCCTTTCGATGACAGAACTGAAAAGGAGCCCTTCTTTGTTGAGGTGGCAGACAATGGACTTATGGGATGTCCTCAAGGTTATATGTGTGTTTAGCTTTTCACAGTGGGGCTAGCTATCTCACTGGTTTGTTTATGTCAATGTTCCACCTTCGGTGTTTAGTGTCTTAACGGTCTGATGGAAAGTTCTGGAAAATGTAGTTCACCGTTCCATAAGGAAAGGGGGGGGGGGGGGGGTTGTTGGGGCGGAGGGGGTATTTTTGTGAGCACCCCTACAATGCCCCACCTGTGCCTCAGCCATGCCCCAGAGGACCACCCACTTAGGGAGAGAGAGGGCAGTGCAGAATCCCTATAACCTCTTTGGGTGGGCAATAAGGCCTTGAACTGCAGCAGAGTGTCACAGACAACTGAAAGACTCAGGGGGGAGCAGCACTCGTAGTACCATGAGAGAATGCTGCTGCTATTGCACCACAACAGCAGGACAAAAGCAAGACCTGCTGTGAACAAGGGAGTTCTATCAGAGAGAGAGAGAGAGAGAGAGAGAGAGAGAGAGAGAGTGTGTGTGTGTGTGTGTGTGTGTGTGTGTGTGTGTGTGTGTGTGTGTGTGTGTGTGTGTGTGTGTGTGTGTGTGTGTGTGTGTGTGTGTGATGGGATTCAATCTGTCTAAGAATTTTTTTTATAGCTGTGTAGATAATTCCAATTTGTATATACAGCACGAGTCAAAAGTTTGGACACCTACTCATTTGAGGGCTTTTCTTTATATTTACTATTTTCTACAAAAGTGTTAAACAAATCAAAATATATTTTATATTTGATATTCTTCAAAGTAGCCACCCTTTGCCTTGATGACAGCTTTGCACACTCTTGGCCATCTCTCAACCAGCTTCATGAGGTAGTCACCTGGAATGCATTTCAATTAACAGGTGTGTCTTGTTAAAAGTTTATTTGTGGAATTTCTTTCCTTCTTAATGCATTTGAGCCAATCAGTTGTATTGTGACAAGGTAGGGTTGGTATACAGAAGATAGCCCTATTTGGTAAAAGATCTGGTCCATATTATGGCAAAAAATGCTCAAATAAGCAAAGACAAACGTCAGTCCATCATTACTTTAAGACATGATGGTCCGTCAATCCGGAAATTTCAAAAACTTTGAAAGTTTCATCAAGTACAGTCGCAAAAACCATCAAACGCTATGATGAAGCCCAAATAAATCCTTCACAGAGTTCAAATAACTGACACATCTCAACCTCATCTGTTTAGAGGAGACTGCTTGAATCAGGCCTTCATGGTCAAACTGCTGCAAAGAAACCCCTACTTAAGGACACCAATAATAAGAAGAGACTTGATTGGGCCAAGAAACAAGCAATGGACATTAGTCCTTTGGTTATGATGAGTGCAGATTTGAGGCTTTTGGTTCCAACCGTCGTGTCTCTCTGAGACGCAGAGTAGTTGAATGGATGATCTCCACATGTGTGGTTCCACTGTGAAGCATGGAGGAGGAGGTGCTTGCTGGTGACACTGTCAGTGATTTATTTAGAATTCAAGGCACTAATTATATTCTGGGCCATAAAAACACTGTTAGTGTTCCTTTCTACGTTCAGTGGCTCATAGCTATGACCTCAGAGAAGTGATAAGAAGAGCTGACATAGGAAGGACAAGCACAGTCATCAGTGGGAGTTAAACTGGAGGTCAGCCGTCATCAGGGATCTGTGTTGTGTCTCTCTGGGGTTTTAGGGTTCGTTATGTGGACATGCAGGCGGGACTGAGTCTGTGTCCAAAATGGCACCCTATTCCCTACATAGTGCACTACTTCCAACCAGGGCCCATAGGGTGCCCTTTGGGACGTACAGCCTAAGACTGAAAACCAGGCGTAGAAACACAACGGCCAGATCAGACTTCAGCCCCAGATTCCCTGTGATGTTCTACTGTCAACTCAATGCAGTGGCACAATAAGCACTTGTCAGTGTTGCAATAACCAAACATTTCAAACAGTGCAACCTATGGCCATCAATCAACATATTTACGGCAACGTCTGTTGTTCCCCTAACTCTACCTCTAACTCTATGGGACAGGGCCCAGGCCTGAGTTGAGTGCATTCTGGGTCTGCGTGAAGAATCCTTACTTGGGGAAAAGGCTGCAGTTGTCTACGTGGAGAGGAGCAGGGACGTGTGTGTGTGTGATTAATGACTTGGGAGAGAGGTGAAGGCTTCCTCCCCGGTGGTCTCAGAGCCTGGAGCCACTGTGCAGCGACCATTACTGCTACCAGTCCTATTGCTGCCTCTAGCTTTGACCCATGTCCCAAACTGACCGCGTGGACGGTCCTCCCCGGCCCACCGCCAACGGCACCAGATAGACAACTGCTCTTGTTAGCCATGACGATGGGAGGGTTCTTCGCACTCCTAGATAAAGTTTCTTTAGCATTTATGTTAGCTGATATAAAAAACTAAAGCGACCATTCTATCTTTTGGAATTGGATAGCGTTGCCACCTGATGCTGTTCGGCTCAGCCCCATCACTATGCTGGGATGCACGTGTTGGGAGGTGGAAAACACACGGAGGACGGAGGATAAAACAGGTCCAGGAAGACTATCCATGTTCAAATAAACATAAGTGTGTGGGGCCTTGGAGAACAAACACACATTCATTAGGGCTTCGTCTCTCCATCTCTCTCTCTCTCTGCCATGCAGGCATAGTGTGTGTTTGAGCAGCGATACACACACTCACACACACACACACACACACACACACACACACACACACACACACACACATTGGACTAGCCGCCCCCCAATTAGACAATCAAACAGCTCCAGTGACCCTTGGCTCCCCCACCATGGGCCGCCTGCTCCCTTGTTTACCCCAGGACCTGACTGATGGATAGTATTGTTTGGCTGTGTTGTATAGGTTAAGGGATATATTCTGCAGATCCCAAACATGCCACACATGGCCCCTGGGTCAATAACACTCATATCAGTCCAAAGCCCCTAAATGGTAAAAGGGTCAGTGCAAGCAATCCAGCGCCAATGTGTGTGTGTGTGTGTGTGTATGTACAAGCATGTGTGTGTGTGTGTGTGTTTGTGTATGTACATGCAATAAAATGCAAATGAATTACTTAAAAATCATACAATGTGATTTTCTGGATTTTTTTTATTTTTTAGATTCCGTCTCTCACAGTTGAAGTGTACCTATGATAAAAATGACAGACCTCTACATGCTTTGCAAGTAGGAAAACCTGCAAAATCGGCAGTGTATCAAATTCTCCCCACTGTATGTGTCTGAATATGCTGTGCCTGATGAGTAAACCAACCATTGCCTGTACCAATAAGTCTATGGCCTGAACATAAAACTATGGCAGTGTTTGAACTTATGAAAACAGCCTTTTTCACTGTTGGTTTGTGGGTGTTTGTTTCCGTGTGAGTGTTTGTCGCCACACGGTACTGTTTCGGTTTTCGCTTATTGTTTTGTATTTCAGTGTTCAGTTAGTTTTTAATAAATCGTGATGAACACTTACCACGCTGCATCTTGGTCCGATCCTTACTCCTCTTCAGACGAAGAGGAAATCTGCCGTTACACACAGGCAGAGAATGTGTCCCAAATGGCCCCCTATTCCCTATATGGTACACTACTTCTGACCAGGGTCCATAGTCAAAAGCTCTGGTCAAACGTAGTGCACTATATAGGGAAAAGGGTGCCATTTGGCACGTGCCCAGACAGTCCCAGTGTTGATTACAGCACTCAGACATGGAAGACTTCACCTCTCCACACGACATGGCTCACAGAGCCTATAGAGGCAGCTGGAGAAGAGGACCACAGAGGCCATTTACCGAGCTCCTGATAAATCCAGATACATCTCAGTGACTAAGTCTCGTTGTCTCGTGGACTAAATTACCAGCTCTTAAGATGATTTAGAAACAAACACCTCTTTCTTTGCTTTGCTTGTCCTTAGGGTGCTTTTTAGTCATTCAGTCTTCATTGTTATTCTTTAGTTTTTTAAATCCTTTTATGTTTGTTGTGTAGTAAATATTTGTGTTTTTATTTTCATTGTTTTATTAGTTTGTTTTCCTGTGAAGCACATTGCGTTGCATTCCATGTCTGAAATGTGCTGTATAAATAAAGCTTGAGTTGATTTCGATTTGAAGTGTCAGTTTTTCAATGTAAGGTCATCATGCATAACTATACAGTATGTAGACCAGGACTGCAGAACAAAGTGTAAACACAGTATATCTAGACACTTCAACTAGAGCTGATTTAAGGGTTAAATCGGCACACAGATCTCTAGTGTTTGGATGCTATTAGTGGGATTCAACTGCAACAGCACACTGTCCAATTCACCATACAAATATTTGGTGGTGTTATTTTGCAGTCTCCTTCCGTCTCCCCCTCAAAACAGCATGGAAACTGCAGGTTGAGAAAGATAGTAAAGAATGAATGGAAAAAAAATGTTTGAAATGCATCTGAGCGTTGCGCTATGGTGCGCAAATGATTTCTGATCGATCGTTCTAGCTGTTGGCGGCTGGTGCCGGCGCATCTCACAAGCATTGTTCAAGACGACCAGGTCAGCTTTCACTTGGATATCAAAATTCATAGACAGAGAGAACAGCAGAGAGAGCACTCTGCTCCACGGGGGGGCCAAGTCCACGGCCCCGTCCCAAATGGCACCGTATTCCCTACATAGTGCACTACTTTTGACCAGCGCCCCATGAGTAGTGCACTATGAAGGGAATAGGGTGCCATTTGGGATGCAGACCTCATGCACCACAGGAATATAAAGCCAGAAACCATACCACATGGCCCTGTGTCTTGGAAAATCACAAGAACATCGAAAAATCAAAGACGTGTTTCAGAGGGATTATTGATTATTGATTCCTAGTGTACTATACAGTGCACTACTTTTGAACAGAGCCCTAGGAAAAGTAGTGCACTATATAGGAAATAGGGTGCCTAGTCTATAGCACAGCTTTGTACAGCGGAATGGTTTTGGCAGCGGCTGTGGAGCTGCGTGACACTAAATGAACCACACTTCCCTATTGGCAGTGGCGCTCCCTCCTCTGCCAGTAGTGGAACAAGAACTTCAACCGTTTTTAGATTACCACAGAGTTTTAGAAACATCCATGTCACACAAGATGTCGCCACAGCTTTTCATGCATTTTCATTCAACGATATTCAATTGCAGAGCATCGTATTTGTTCCTCATGATGTATGATGAGTTTAAGGAAATAATTCCAACACACTAAGTAACCATTGAGATTTCACTTTAAAGAGCTGCTGTCTGTCTGTCTTCGTGCTTGCCTTGCAGCTAACCACCCTCTGTAGATAAAGTCCTGAACAGATAGAGTCTCGTCTTCTAACTCCACAACAAGAAGACAATGTCCTGCTGACACTGCCGAGCCCAAGACGCTCTTGTCAAAGACACAAGATGGATGACCAGTGGAAGGAAGCTCTTTATCAGAGTCTTTATACAGCTTAAGTCAATAAAGTATACTTAAAGTCTTTGGTGGTCCTCTGGTCTAGTGATATCAGCATCTGGAATGCAGCACAGTAGGGACCACAACCGAATACCCCACCACACTGTATCTTTGCAATTAGCTGAAGATAAACTTGGGTTGTGCACTGTCCTGGTTTATACTCTGTTCCCTAAAAATATTTACAAAGTGAGATTTCCCACACAAAGCAGAAAAAAATGCAGCCTCTGTTTATGGTAATTGTCTCTGGCCCTAATTAATTTGTTGCCTGACTATGAATGGCCATGGGAGTAGTGAGGGGTTGATGGTGATGTGTGTGTGTGTGTGTGTGTGTGTGTGTGTGTGTGTGTGAGACGGGACGGGGTGGGGGTCTGTGTGTCAGCTGCTCTGTGGAACAATCTGTCCGTCCATCCATCTCTCTGTCTGTGTGTGACGAGGGCTTGAATGAGGGGGAGACGTGCGGTGGCAGACAGGGCGGTGACCCCACTACTCTGGAGGAGATGGGACCCTGTTGAGAGAGGCCTTGAGGCCTGCGACTCGACTGCTCAATCACCCTGACTCAACCCTTCAGTCAGTGGGGCCGACACAGAGGCCACGGCCCTGACACAACCATCACCCAGCGGTTAATGAGAACCTTACGGCCAGAGGAGAGACGGACGGACCTGACTAACACACAGATGTGCGTGACGTTATAGCCATTCAGCAGTAGTTAGATGACATATGAAAAGTTAAAAGAACAGGTGAGGAAGAGCTAGCCTGATGATTCTTCTGCTCTGTCATTCGCTACATACTTTAGTCTGAGACTACCATCATTGAAGTTGTTTGTGATGACGAGGGGCAGGAGGAGTGTTGTACAAAATAAAGAAATCAGCGATTGGATCATCTCTAACCAATCAGAGTATCGAAGCCAATGATGAATTTTCAAACTGCCGCTTTACCCACGCGTGTTCTGGCTCTGGCCCAACTCATGGGGTTTCTGGACCAATCAGACGCATTCGGTAAAGGGTAGGGGATGTACTCAGATACAGACTCATTGCGGAGAAGAAACTAGCGTCCGTGGGTGTGGCGTAGCATCTTGCCGGAGCAAAGAGTCTGGGAAGTCAGGCAAAGGAAAAGCTGCACCGGGACATAAATTACAAAGACATTTCAGATGTCACTATGTTTTGAATGATTGAACCAGCAAGATGAACCACAAGCAGTTGTGGCACACGCCCACACACACACACACCACGCACACACACCCGCACATACACATACACGCGCGCGCACACACACACACTTGTATTAAACCATATGTTCAGACTCTTTGCTATCTGTTGCATCAAAGCTAAAGCCAGCCAAATACTTTCCATGGGTTGCAGTAGCCGCCAAAACACAAAATACTAGACTGCAGTTTGAATTACATTTAGGTAGGCAATATGAAAATGTATACTGTAACAACTGGGCCATGTTTCCTAGCAGACCTACCTGGGACTAACCGAAAGGGATTTGGAACAAAAACATCCTGACGTGAGAAGCTGGATGGCTGCATTATGATTATGACTCACTGCTGGTAATCAGATCCCAGACAAAAGGGGAGGTTTTCAATTTGGATATAAAAGAACAAGAGAGAGCCAGACTACGAGGAAATATTACTCTGAAATGAGACCTTGAAACCAATTCCCCGGGACAACACTCAGTTGGGTTCCCAAACCGTGACCTTTGTGTAACGGGGATGAAAAAGGAAACAATTCGAACCACCTAACTGTCTTCTTCTCTTTCTCCGGAGCGGCTGCTTCATTCCCTCTTCCGTTGTAAAACAACCCCGCACAAAGAGTCCACGTAAACCAAGGTTTCACAATGGAACCTCAAGCTCCTGGGAAAACCACCACAGCACAGACGTCTGGCGAAAGGTTCAGGCTGAACTTCCACTGTACTATCAAACCAATCTCCCCTTGTGCGGAGAGGACCACCTTGAGAGTAACAATTTCCATAATGGTGAATAAAAACGGTGTCCACTTCCCTTAATCTAAATAAGAGCTCCCATTTATTTATCTCTCCGAGGCTCATATCAACCTTTTTGTTTGAACTATAAAAGTTTAATATAAGTGGAGATAAAGCAACACTTCAGACTAGTTGCCTCTGATGATAAGTCCGTGTTTACAGAGTATTAACAGAGAATTGACGCTGCCACATTTGCCGCCCCAACAAGAATTCAGAGCATAAACCAGACAGCGTAGTTAATAAGGAAAGGTACAAATTGCTTAGAGAAGGTACTGACATTGCTTAGATTTGAACCTGTGTCAACAGAAATCTCACCCACCGTGTATATGAACAAGTATTTACACAAGTATTTGCTAACAATGCCATTTCAGAAGACCAGAACTGTTTGACTTTTCTCCTTTCCAGGAACAGCAACAAACCGGTCCAGGAACATTAAAACCATTAACGAATGTATGCCGTTTACTTTCAGGGCGTTCTCTTTGAATATCTACCAAGAGGTGTTCAGTCCAAAGCCAATGCTTTGTTAGGGCCCAGTTAAAAAGTTACGAAACCCATCAAGACAAAGCCAATACCTGATTGAGAGAGGAACACTCATTAGACTGAACCCTCTACCTGATAGAGAGAGGAACACTCATTAGACTGAACCCTCTACCTGATAGAGAGAGGAACACTCATTAGACTGAACCCTCTACCTAATGAAGAGAGGAACTCTCGATAGACTGAACCCTATACATGATAGAGAGAGGAACACTCATTAGACTGAACCCTCTACCTAATGAAGAGAGGAACCCTCGATAGACTGAACTCTCTACCTACCTGATAGAGAGAGGAACCCTCGATAGACTGAACCCTCTACCTAATGAAGAGAGGAACTCTCGATAGACTGAACCCTATACATGATAGAGAGAGGAACACTCATTAGACTGAACCCTCTACCTAATGAAGAGAGGAACCCTCGATAGACTGAACTCTCTACCTACCTGATAGAGAGAGGAACCCTCGATAGACTGAACCCTCTACCTAATGAAGAGAGGAACCCTTGATAGACTGAACCCTCTACCTAATGAAGAGAGGAACCCTCGATAGACTGAACTCTCTACCTGATTGAGAGAGGAACACTCGATAGACTGAACTCTCTACCTACCTGATAGAGAGAGGAACACTCATTATACTGAACCCGCTACCTGATAGAGAGAGGAACACTCATTAGACTGAACCCTATACCTGATGAAAAGAGGAACCCTCGATAGACTGAACCCTCTACCTGATGAAAAGAGGAACACTCATTAGACTGAACCCTATACCTGATGAAAAGAGGAACACTCAATAGACTGAACCCTCTATCTGATAGAGAGAGGAACACTCATTAGACTGAACCCTATACCTGATGAATAGAGGAACACTCATTAGACTGAACCCTCTACCTGATGAATAGAGGAACACTCATTAGACTGAACCCTCTACCTGATGAATAGATGAACACTCATTAGACTGAACCCTCTACCTAATGAAGAGAGGAACTCTCGATAGACTGAACCCTCTACCTGATTGAGAGAGGAACACTCATTAGACTGAACCCTCTACCTGATGAAGAGAGGAACACTCATTAGACTGAACCCTCTACCTGATGAAGAGAGGAACACTCATTAGACTGAACCCTCTACCTGATGAAGAGAGGAACACTCATTAGACTGAACCCTCTACCTGATGAAGAGAGGAACACTCATTAGACTGAACCCTCTACCTGATGAATAGAGAACATTCATTAGACTGAACCCTCTACCTGATGAAGAGAGGAACCCTCGATAGACTGAGCCTTCTACCTGATGGAGATAGGAACACTCATTAGACTGAACCCTCTAACTGATAGAGAGAGGAACACTCATTAGACTGAACACTACCTGATGGAAAGAGGAACACCCATTAGACTGAACCCTCTACCTGATATAAAGAGGAACACTCAATAGACTGAACCCTCTACCTGATGGAGAGAGGAACACTCAATAGACTGAACCCTCTACCTGATGGAGAGAGGAACACTCAATAGACTGAACCCTCTACCTGATAGAGAGAGGAACACTCAATAGACTGAACCCTCTACCTGATATAAAGAGGAACACTCAATAGACTGAACCCTCTACCTGATGGAGAGAGGAACACTCAATAGACTGAACCCTCTACCTGATAGAGAGAGGAACACTCATTAGACTGAACCCTCTACCTGATATAAAGAGGAACACTCAATAGACTGAACCCTCTACCTGATGGAGAGAGGAACACTCAATAGACTGAACCATCTACCTGATAGAGAGAGGAACACTCAATAGACTGAACCCTCTACCTGATATAAAGAGGAACACTCAATAGACTGAACCCTCTACCTGATATAAAGAGGAACACTCAATAGACTGAACCCTCTACCTGATGGAGAGAGGAACACTCAATAGACTGAACCCTCTACCTGATATAAAGAGGAACACTCAATAGACTGAACCCTCTACCTGATGGAGAGAGGAACACTCAATAGACTGAACCCTCTACCTGATAGAGAGAGGAACACTCAATAGACTGAACCCTCTACCTGATATAAAGAGGAACACTCAATAGACTGAACCCTCTACCTGATGGAGAGAGGCACACTCAATAGACTGAACCCTCTACCTGATAGAGAGAGGAACACTCAATAGACTGAACCCTCTACCTGATAGAGAGAGGAACACTCAATAGACTGAATCCTCTACCTGATAGAGAGAGGAACACTCAATAGACTCAACCCTCTACCTGATATAAAGAGGAACACTCAATAGACTGAACCCTCTACCTGATGGAGAGAGGAACACTCAATAGACTGAACCCTCTACCTGATAGAGAGAGGAACACTCAATAGACTGAACCCTCTACCTGATAGAGAGAGGAACACTCAATAGACTGAACCCTCTACCTGATAGAGAGAGGAACACTCAATAGACTGAACCCTCTACCTGATAGAGAGAGGAACACTCATTACACTGAACACTACCTGATGGAGATAGGAACACTCATTAGACTGATACTTCTACCTGATGGAGAGCCTCAAAGGCCAAGCAGGAACAAATGGGCCGAGTAGAGCGTCACGTGGGTACTGGAGAAGAGAAGAGAGGAGAGGAGAGGAGAGGAGAGGAGAGGAGAGGAGAGGAGAGGAGAGGAGAGGAGAGGAGAGGAGAGGAGAGGAGAGGAGAGGAGAGGAGAGGAGAGGAGAGGAGAGGGGAAGCATTGACACGAAGTCAAGGACCACCATCAACGCAGCTGCTAGCCTGCTGCCCACACCACACCACACTTACCACTCTTCTACTCCCATTAATTTGCAGTGCACTGATGCTAAACTGTAATGAATCTGCAATTTGCACACATATGTGAAGGAGGGATGGGGAGAAGGAGGGAGGGATGGGGCATACATGGTTCTACTTTGAGGCTGTTGTTACTGGAAACATTTACAATTAATTGGACCAAGAAAAGACATCCATCTGTTGCATGAACCCTTCGCTAGCCTGTAGGGATGTGGCACTTCCTGGGATGGGGAGTTTGAACAAGAGAGACAAAAAGATACAAGGCATTATGCGAGGGACGTGTATTTCTTTCAAGTAACACTATGAAATCGGGAACTATTCTACCTGTGGTTACTCAGTTTCTCTAGAACTGTCGGGATCATAGTTAGAAGAGAAATGTAGGGCCTCCCGAGTGGCACAGTGGTCTAAGGTACTGCATCGACCGGCCCGGTCGGTTTGGCCCACCACGGGTCAGGTCAGACAACAGCCTATGGGGTCATTGTTTGTGAACGTCCCTGTTGGACAAAATCACTGATCAGCCCCTTCTACAGTAGGTTTGTTTTCCTGTAAGGAACACTGCAATCCAATGCTGCTACGGTTCATTTCCTTCTCTGAGGACTCCCTGCTACAATATGTCTCTGACATGGTGGCGGATGGGGGGTGTGTTCGAGGCATCGAGTGTCATGTAAACAGTCTCAGGACTACTCGACTTGCGCAACAACCTGGTGGTGTCTCGTGCCACCGACCAGCGGGCTGCATGCGGAGCCCCTGGGTGGCTTCAGTTACTCACGGCACTGTGTGTACTTTAGCTTAAGCATCCCCAGACTCATCAGGGCTAAGGACATTCTGCTGGGGTGGTACAGGGCAGAGAGAGCAGGGTGGGAAGGACAGGGCAGGGGGGAGCTGGTGGGAAGGCAGTGTGGTCCCGGGTGTGATGGTTGAAGCACAGTGATTTAGAGGCTGTTGATTCCGGGCAGGCGGCCCAGGCTGCCGCCACTGACCCACGGTGGATGAGTCCCGCCGCCGCGTAAGTCACTCCACTTAAAACGTCCTCATGTGTTTAGATCCGTTCAAGTGGGAATCGTGCGCTGCACGCACACAAACACACACACACACACATACACACACACACACGCACGCACACACACACACACACACACGCACACACACACACACACACACACAAACGCACGCACACACACACACACACAAACGCACACACACACACAAACGCACACACACACACACATACACACGCACACACACACACAAACGCACGCACGCACGCACACACACACACACACACACACACACACACACACACACACACACACACACACACACACACACACACACACACACACACACACACACACACACTGCTGTAAATGTTCTACGAGATCAGAGTTTTCTTTCTTCTCCCCCTCCAGCTAAAGCGTTCATAAACAGACGGTGAAAGCCTCATGAATCTGTTGTCAGGAATATTAATGGCATTGTGAACACGTTCCACGCTCGGTGTGTCCCGAAGCTTAGCGCAGCCAAACCCTGGGCCATTAGAGCAGGTGTGAGAGTCACACCGTGCTTCTGTGTGATGGAAGGTAGGTAACGGAGAGAGGAGATGAATGAAAGAGTTCCAAATGAGGCTTTCCCATTACCAGCCATACTGAGATGGAATGATAGAATAGCCAGTCAGCCTGACATTTTAATAGTCAACGGTCACTTTTTAACTTCAAACTTACTTAACACTTCACTTCACTAGACACCTCAGCTTCAAAACACAAAGAACACAGCAAACCACCTGAGTTCACTCACTGGCACCATCCACTCCTACAACAAGAAAAGCACAAAAGACGTGTGGCACTATCCAACTACATATGTTTATGATAATGACGAACAGAGAGCAGCGAGATTCATCACAAGACGAATACAGCTGACACTCATACGTACAGCCACACAGAGAGAGGAGAAGGATTGTTCTAGTCATAGCATGTGATGCTGCATCTGTTTCTCATTGTGCTTACAGTTCACACTGGGATTCAGTCTATGATGATGACTACAACACCCCTAACTGGTGGCCCCACACACACACACGCACGCACGCACGCACACACACACACACACACACACACACACACACACACACACACACACACACACACACACACACACACACACACACACACACACACACACACACACACACACACACACACACACACACACACACACACACACACACACATACTGCAGCCCCTGAGATGAACCCAGCTTGGGCTGGATGGGACCCACAGCTAAGAGTTAGCCACCAGAGAGGCTTTAGGAGTAGTAACGAGCTGTGAGGTGTGAGGCTAGCGGTGCCTGGAAGAGGGATGGGGAGTGAGTGAGGTGTGAGGCTAGCGGTGCCTGGAAGAGGGATGGGGAGTGAGTGAGGTGTGAGGCTAGCGGTGCCTGGAAGAGGGATGGGGAGTGAGTGAAAGCAGAGTCCTGTCTGTCATCAGGTCATGTTTCTCATTAGGGTGACCTACAGCAGGGCTGTGTTCAGTAGGGGGGGGGGGGGGGGGGTAGGAGGTAGTTTGAAGAGGAGGTAGGCTTTTACCTGAACGTGTCCAGATTAGGTAGCCTACTGTTCACTTAGGGTTTGAAGCGTTTTGAAACATTTTGAAACGGGGAGATTGTGGATACACAGACTTTAAAGAAATGTTTTGCAACTGTGTGCCCTACTGTCCACGACACAGAAACGAAAGCAATGCTATATCCCCGTGATGTGGAGGAAGAGGAGGAGGAGGAAGGGGAGGAGGAAGAGGAGGAGGAAGAGGAGGAGGAAGATGAAGAGGAGAGAAGGAAGAGGAGGGGGAGGAGGAGGAGGAGGGGAGGGGGACCATATCCGTAACCTGATGGGATGTTCTTTTCCTACCTCCGTCCATCTGCGGATCACATGCTGAATGAAACAAAGCGGACGAGAATTTCCCAACTGACCCTGCTTTGTCATGGGTCAAAATGTTGTTTATGAATGAATGTTGAACTTAAATCAAATGAATCTTTCCCATTTCATGTAAACATAAAAACACAAGCAATACGAACTGCATTAGACTGGGGTTTTCTTGACTATGGTATTCCCAAGTTGTTCCCGCTTATGGTTTCACCTCAAAACTATAAGTTAAAACAGCTTTATTTTTTTATTGAACCTCTATGTAACCAGGAAGGGCTCATTGAGATTAGAATTATATTTTTCAAGAGCGTCTTGGCCAAGATAGGCTGCACCAAGTCATAAAACAATTACAGACAGACAACATGAAAAACTATAGGTAATCTAGTAAAAAAACATAGAATTCACAAGAGTATAAAAAAATCATAAAACAGCTAATTAAAAACATTGACAGGTCAGGGAATCAGTCTCAAAAACCACCAATCGGGACAAGTTCTTCCAGTTTAAAAATATTTTGTAAGGCGTTCCAAGCCGATGCCGCAGAGTACATAAAAACCCTCTTACCAAATTCAGTTCGGACATTTGGAACAGTTAGCAGGATAAAGTCCTGCGAACGAAGAGAGTGCCCACCACATTTCTGAACAATAAAAATGCCCAAATAAAATGGTAGGGCGACAGGCCTTCAGATAGATATACTAAGATGTCAAAGGGATTAGGGTGGGAGGCATCACAACAACAAAATAACAAGATAGTTGAACATGGCTGTTTGTATGTGTAGATCCGAGCCCCTTGCCCCACCGGGACACATTGTTAACTTATAGCTGTGGTCTGTCTTCCCCTCCCTACCCTGTGATTCTCTCTCTACTGCCTCTCTACACGTAGCCCCGGCGTCCCACAGCTGCATCCCACATGTTTTCACGCTGTTCTACAATGCGGCTGGATGTCATTCTGCTGTTCTCAGACCTGCTGTGGTGCTTCTTCTTCTTCTTCTTCTTCAACAACACACCAACCAGCCCCCAAAAATGTTCAGTGGGGTAACAAAGTAATGCTGCGAGGACAGCTTCAGAATGCAGGGAAGGATAGACGGGGGTAATTCTTCAGGTCAAATCTGGCAGGCAGGGGCTCTGCTCGGGTCATAGCAACACAGAGTCATTTCCATAATTGCCCCACAGTCAAATCAGGCTGGATTCCTCTGGATCGCTCTAGATCGCTCTAGATTCGTGTAGATAAGCAGCCTATTGGGCTCTGGTCAGTGCCGGCCTGGCTGCCGGACCCCCAAAGAAGAACAGGTGTGGTAATGGAAGTGATTTCCAGCTCCTCTGTGTGTTTCCACTGTTTTCTTTGTTGTAGTAATTGCCACAGGACATTCCCCTTGCCTTTCGGATTGCTATCGTGTAATCTCTCTGAAGAGAGAGGCGAATAAAAGAGGATTTGTCCTGGGTTTGGCTTTGTCTTATCAGTGGTCTTCAGAGGAACAGCAATACCTTCGATTACAGACGTAGGGTAGGCAGCAAACGGCTGATGTTGGGGTAATACTGCCAAGTCTACCTACTTTAAATATGGACTGATAGATCAATGTATCAATCAGGTGGGACCTCACTTCCGAATTCCAAACTGCTTCACAGCCGGGGGCCAGTTGTGCCAGCCATCTTCCTTGGCCACCAAAATTAGGCTCAAATCACTTCATCTGATGGCAAACGTTATCACTATACATCCAAGTATATCTGACCAAATTATGAAAGACAAGCATCGTCATTTTGAATTCTGTAAAGTGAGTGTGGAAGAGGTGAAAAAATGATTGTTGTCTATCAACAATGACAAGCCACCGGGGTCTGACAACTTGGATGGAAAATTACTGAGGTTAATAGAAGACAATATTGCCACTCCTATTTGCCATATTTTCAATTTAAGCCGACTAGAAAGTTTGTGGCCTCAGGCTTGGAGAGAAGCAAAAGTCATTCCGCTACCTAAGAATAGTAAAGCCCCCCTTACTGGCTCAAATAGCCAACCAATCAGCCTGTTACCAACCCTTAATCAACTTTTGGAAAAAATTGTGTTTGACCAGATACAATGCTATTTTACAGTAAACAAATTGACCACAAACTTTCAGCATGCTTAAAGGGAAGGACATTCATCAAGCAGAGCACTTACACAAATGACTGATGATTGGCTGAGAGAAATTGATGATAAAAAGATTGTGGGGGCTGTTTTGTTAGACTTTAGTGCAGCTTTTGACATTATCGATCATAGTTTGCTGCTGGAAAAACGTATGTGTTATGGTGTAACAGTATTGCTTCCGCCACTCTCCTCGCCTCGAACCAGGGACCCTCTGCACACGTAGACAACAGCCACCCTCGAAGCACCGTTACCCATTGCTCCACAAAAGCCACGACCCTTGCAGAGCAAGGGGAACAACTACTTCAAGGTCTCAGAGTGAGTGACGTCACTGATTGAAACACTATTAGCGCGCACCTCGCTAACTAGCTAGCCATTTCACATTGGTTACAATGGCTTTACACCCCCTGCTACTTTGTGGATAAAGAGTTACCTGTCTAAAAGGACACAGAGGGTGTTCTTTTTTTTTAGCCCTTTTTTCTCCCCAATTTCGTGGTATCCAATTGGTAGTACTGCATCGCCACAGGAGTCGCTAGTGCGCGATGAGACAAAGCTATCCCTGCCAGCCATACCCTCCCTAACCCGGACGACGCCATGCCAATTGTGCGCTGCCCCATGGGCCTCCTGGTCGCGGCCAGCTGCGACAGAGCCTGGACTCGAACCCAGAATCTCTGGTGGCACAGCTACCACTGCGCCACCCGAGACAGAGGGTGTTCTTTAATGGAAGCCTCTCCAACATAATCCATGTAGGATCAAGAATTCCCCAAAGCAGCTGTCTAGGCCCATACTTTTTCAATCTTTACTAACGACATGCCACTGGCATTGAGTGAAGCCAGTATGCCTATGTATGCAGATGACTCAACACTATACATGTCAGCTACTACAGCGACTGAAATGACTGCAACACTTAACAAAGAGTTGCAGTTAGTTTCAGAGTGGATGGCAAGGAATACGTTAGTCCTAAATATTTATAAAACTAAAAGCATTGTATTTGGGACAAATCATTCACTAAACCCTAAACCTCAGCTAAATATTTTAAAAAATAATGTGAAAATTGAGTAAGTTGAGGTGACTAAACTGCTTGGAGTTACCCTGGATTGTAAACTGTCATGGTCAGAACATACTGACACAACAGTAGCTAAGATGGGGAGAAGTAAGTCCATGATAAGGTGCTGCTCTACCTTCTTGACAATACTGTCAACAAGGCAGATCCTACAGGCTCTAGTTTTGTCGCACCTGGACTACTGTTCAGTCGTGTGGTCAGGTGCCACAAAAAGGGACTTAGGAAAATTGCAATTGGTTCAGAACAGGGCAGCACGGCTGGCCCTTGAATGTACACAGAGAGGCAATATTAATAATATGCATGTCAATCTCTCTTGGCTCAAGAGACTGACTTCATCACTATTTGTATTTTTGTGAGGTATAGACATGTTGAATGCACTGAGCTGTCTGTTTGAACTACTGGTGCACAGCTCGGACACCCATGCATACCCCACAAGACATGCCACAAGAGGTCTCTTCACAGTCCCAGAGTCCAGAACAGACTATGGGAGGCGCACAGTACTAAATAGAGCCATGACTACATGAAACTCTATTTCACATCAAGTAATTAATGCAAGCAGTAAAATTAGACTTAAAAAACAGATACAAATACGCCTTATGGAACACAAACATAGGCACGGACATATGTATATACACACACACACACACGATAACATACGCACTATACACACATGTCCAATTAGATTTTGTACTGTAGATATGTGGTAGTGGTGGAGTAGGGGCCTGAGGGCACATGGTGTGTTGTGAAATCTGTGAATGTATTGTCAGTTTTTTTTATTGTAGAAACTGCCTTAATTTTGTTGGACCCCAGGAAGAGGGATCCATAAAAAATAGAAATACAAATAGTGTATGTTAATGTTTCAGAGAATTGGTGGGGGGATTGGTGTGTTTACTTTCACATTAAGACATGTAACCTAGTGTTGGCTAATGCTTGCCATTATGTAGATCACATTCCCAAAATATATAATCAAGTAAGTGCTATAGATAGGGGATGCAGAATACACCTGAAACGACATATGTAGAAGACTTTACAATCCTAGAAAGAATCACTTCTAGAATGTATCTCAAGTGCACTTGACTTCTCAATCTCACCTCTTCAATTCTTCTGTAGGCTATCACTGACGACAGCCCGTCCAGTGCTGACAGCCAGGTATTCATCGTTCCGTTCCACAGTAGCGTACAGCCAAGTGCGCGCACTCGTGCTGTCTTACGTCACTGTGCTCGCTCCTCTTCTCGCGCGCTGGTTAAAAAGAAGGAGGAAAGAGCAAGGGGAAACATGTGAGCGCTCTGAGGATCTAGTGAGAGACAATTTTGTGCTTACTTTTTTGACCCAATGCACTGTGCTGAAACGGATTTTAAATCAGAAGGAAGGACACAAATTAAGCTTACTGCAATTCTCAGAGTTTGCTTATTCTTTGCTTTGTTTTCTTTACGAGAGAAAAATGTGTATTTCTGGGGTATGCCATCATAACCAGCACTACCATTAATTTATTTTAAATAACATTTTTTTCTTTAGCAAATATTTAATTCTGATTACTTTATGCGTATACCTTTATTAAACTAAATTATTATAATCGTTTACCTGTGATACAGCATATAGGTCTATATAAATATAGATAATAGAGTATTTTGTAGGTTTGCACCGTTGCTTTCAACAGTGATTTCTCTCACATCTTTTGGTTCCTACGTTTTTTTAATATGAGGCATTTGAAATTTGTACTCGTGTTGGCTATTGCAGTCAACGTTTGGGAATGTGGGGATTCGAAATTTGGCGAGAAGGGGGAAATAAGCCCGAGGAGAAGGAGATGTTACGACGGGAGCATGCCTAAGCGACTGAAGAAGAGGGAAAGAAAACTGTCAGTGGACAGCGGTGCAAGCAACGGGGAAGTTTGTCACAGGTTGTACCCTCGTGTGTCATGCTGCCCAACCAGGCGTGCTGCTTATCAGATAGTCCACCGGCGTGATGCCAGGGTATGTTGGGCTCGTTGCATTCTTTCATTGTGAGAGCTGTCTGTAGGCTAAAGCCAAACGCCCCGGGGAATGTATGTACTGCGTGGTGTGTCTTTTCGACTTGTTGTTGACAGTAGTAGAATTAACGATATATGAGGGAGGTGGGACTGTGAGGGGAAATTCAACTGTAGCCTACTTACAAATTCTGGCGTTGTCCTGCTACTCTATGCTGTTTTTTGAGGTTTCTTTATCAGTCACATTAAATATGTAGAAAATCCACAAAACTGTAAAAACAAATGAACATGATTTATCAGCCAACTATGTTGTTTAAAAGTGGGAAATGATATAAGCCTCCTGAGTGTTAGCCTCCTGATTGTTGGTCTCGAGCGTGTCCAACGCGTTACAGTGTTACCATGGTTATGTTATAACCTTTTACGTTCATCCCGGCGCATCAAAATAACACCACACGAGCGCAGTCCAAGGGAGTCAGCACCGTTGGCTATCGTTCAATTATACTAAGTTATTCTTTGCATCCCACACCGCGGTTATGCGCACGTGTGGCATGTTTGCGCTGGCATGTTTGTCAGCGCACGTAGAATGTATTTTGCAACAATGTTGCATGTTAATATGTTTTTCTTCTTTCCAATCAGTTCCTGTACAGCATGTGCGCGTTTAATGTACATAGCCTACGCTGATGTCCGTTATAGACAAATTATTAATGATCGTCATGTTTAACTGCATGGATAAATCTTTAACACAGTCTTCATAGGCTACGTGGAGTTCACGGTAGAATTCGCCGTATTCTTATGTAAACCGCTCTCAACGAATCGACATATGCGGCTGGGTGGTATCTCACTTTGTGTTGTGACAAAAACCATATTGCGTCATTTAATTTGCTCAAGTCATGCAAATAGGAGGAAAAACCCTGAACGGAACAAAAATAACTTCGACTTCTCCTCCTCCCTACTACACTGCCCACACACAGAGCTCTTTTTGCTTATGGCAAAATAATAACAACAACACCATTGTGTTTGTTAGTTTCACTAATTGGTGAAGCTGGAGAACATCAGTCTCCCCATTCAGTCCCTCGACTCTGTCCAAGTGTTAAGGCTGCTGAGAGGGTATTATTTGTCCTTCACTCCCCCCTCTCACACCCACCCCTCACTAACTTACACCTATTCCCAAAGGGCAAGTGTTTTGTTGAAGATTTTTAACACCAGTCTTAGTGTTGCCTACAGCACAGCCGCTTTTCTCTATAGGGGCTATGTGTGGTGGTCCCCCCCCCCCTCTCTCTCTCCCTCTCTCTCTCCCTCTCTCTCTCACCCCCTGTGATTCCTGATGGTGAGACCTTATGAGGCTTGTGCAGCCCACATTGTCTAAGATTGAATGACAAGCAAATGTTTTCAAGTGTGACCTTTGTGCATTGATATGTTTGTTCTGGCAATTTCTCTGACAAAAGCCATTGTGCCGATCCTATCAAAGAAATGAGTCCTCCTGTAACAGCTGCTCCTCTACAGTGAGCTACTTACACGTCTGGCTTTGTGATCACGTCTCTGTAAGGAGGACAACGACCACCATAAAGGAGCTTATGGAAATGCATTTTGCATTTGGGCTGTCCATGTGAACTGGCAATCTTGTGTTATTGATGTGTTACGACACATTTCCCCCCCCCCCCCCACATGCCAAGGTATGTCACACAGATGGATGTTGTGCGCATGTGTGGGTCGGTTTGTTTACCTTCGGAGACTTGGGTCCCTTGCATTTCTGTTCCCCCAGTAATGCTATAATACCGCTTGTACAGACCAGGATCGAGCCTCTGCTTTTGAGTACCGAGTCGGTGGTGAAATTTTGCTGCTAAACACAACAAACAAAGGTCCTCTTGTTCTGGTTTGTGGTGATGGCAACATTGGAGCCCATCCCAGCAACATATGGGCACAGGGTATGGCAGAGAGCCCACAAATGCTCCTCTCCATGGACTGTGTGCCAGCCCATGGCACGCCGAATCAATGGGCAATTTAGAGCAGGAGGGTGGGCGGTTAGGCATGCCCACGTCGGTAGTACTCGCATATATTTGGAGGGGTTAGTACTAGTATTAGTATAGTAACATATACTATTACCACTTAGCAGACACTGTTATCCAAAATGACTTAGAATACAGTGAGTGGATACGTTTTAGTATCTGTATACTGCAGGGATTAAACCCACGTCCCTGCCGTTGTTGGCGTCAATCTCTTACCAACTGAGCCACACCTGACCACTACAGTTACAGAGACCGAGACACACAGACATGGACAACCAGGTTTTAGCCCAAGCTAAGCCTACCCTGCCTAATGCTGACCTGTCAACACTTCTAAAGGCTAACGGCTTTTAGCTGCTCTGCACTCTTTATTAGTATAGTATTAGTATGAGTATATTTATTAGTATAGTATTAGTATGAGTATATTTATTAGTATAGTATTAGTATGAGTATATTTATTAGTATAGTATTAGTATGAGTATATTTATTAGTATGTTTATTAGTATATTTATTGCTTGTTTATAGCCGGGTTTATCAACCTCTGTGTGTGCTTCTGGCAAGTTCTAATCACCCGTGTTTTACAATGTCCCGGTAAGAGGAGTAGAACAAACATTCTTTGGCCATCTCTAGTCGTGGTCCTGAGGGGCTATAAAACAACCAAAGGGCCTGTGTTCAACCTGTGGTCAGAAAACGGTCTCGAACACGACCGCAGGGTGGCCGTATCCTTAAGAAACAGCTTTCTCTTCCAGACCTAGTCAGGTTATTGTTGAACTGAGAGAGAGAGAGAGAGGGGGGGGGGGGGGGGGGGTGTCCATATGTTGGACCCAGGTCTGTAGGCCTAATTGACTAGGACAGACTGCTAATTTGTTGATACCAGTGCGGGAATGATGTGCCTGTCTATCTCTAAATTGGTGTTTACACATAGACGGACCTCACACAGTGCAAAGCACTACCAGCCTGCCTGCTGCCTAAGCAGCACACATGTCTGGATGCAGGACAGATGATGTTGTGTTTTATTACACCTAATTTGCTACGTAAATAATCCCTGCTAATTTCTGGGGTCTAAATCTCTTGTTTACTTTTGTTTAGCGACCTAAGTAACGCTTCAAACCCTCTAATTCGGCTCCATCCATTTTGGCCCCAGCCGCCCTGACATATGTAATGTAATTTGAACTTAACTGTTTGTGCACTTAGGTAAACAAGTTGTGAGGGAGAGAATCTTTTTTTCAGAATGTGCTGCGTATTCTGGGTTTAAAAAGTGACATTAAAAGGTAATCAGGTCTAATTTTGAAAGTCAATATATATAAAAAATATTTAAATAAATAAAAAGATGTGGGCTTAGTTTCTCTGGAGAATATTTTTTCAGTGGACCATCAATAAAGCTGCAGCGGTGGATAATTAAAGTTAGGTTATATCATCTCCATGCTAATGTCTTACAATAATGTTTATTATAAACTGGGTGGTTCGAGCCCTGAATGCTGATTGGCTGAAAGCCATGGTATATCAGACAGTTTACCACGCGTATGACAAAATATGTATTTTTACTTGTCTGATTAAGTTGGTAACCAGTTTATAATAGCAATAACGCACCTCAGGAGTTTGTGGTATATGGCCAATATACCACGGCTAAGGGCTGTGTCCAGGCACTCTGCGTTGGTTTGTGCATAAGAACAGCCCTTAGCTGTGGTAAATTGGCCATATACAACACCCTTAGCATGGCTTGTAATTTGATGGCATGTCAGCGATATTGTGTAATTAGACCCGGGGGGGGGGGGGGGCTAATTATACAATATCGCTGACATGCCATCAAATTACAAGCCATGTTGAGGTGTAAAACATTAATGCTCACTAAGTCCATTGTTCCTTGTTGCGTGTGGTCCCTCCCCTAGATCTTCTCCACCAATAACACGGAGTGCAGCCGTCTCCTTGAGGAGATCAAGTGTGCACACTGTTCGCCCAATGCCCAAGTGCTGTTCCACTCCCCCGAGTCGGACAAGGTCCCCCTCAGAGAACCCCACCTGCCACGCCTCTGCCAGGACTACTGCCGAGAGTTCTACTATACCTGCCGCGGACACATACCAGGTAACCATTCTATTACACCTACCACTGAGGTATACCAGGTAACCATTCTACTACACCTACCACTAAGATATACCAGGTAACCATTCTATTACACCTACCACTAAGATATACCAGGTAACCATTCTACTACACCTACCACTAAGATATACCAGGTAACCATTCTACTACACCTACCACTGAGTTATACCAGGTAACCATTCTACTCTACCTACCACTAAGATATACCAGGTAACCATTCTACTACACCTACCACTAAGATATACCAGGTAACCATTCTACTACACCTACCACTGAGTTATACCAGGTAACCATTCTACTCTACCTACTACTAAGATATACAGGTAACCATTATACTACACCTACCACTGAGTTATACCAGGTAACCATTCTACTACACCTACCACTGAGTTATACCAGGCAACCATTCTACTACACCTACCACTAAGATATACAGGTAACCATTCTATCACACCTACCACTAAGATATACCAGGTATACCATAATACTACACCTACCACTGAGTTATACCAGGCAACCATTCTACTACACCTACCACTAAGAAATACAGGTAACCATTCTACTACACCTACCACTAAGATATACAGGTAACCATTCTACTACACCTACCACTAAGATATACCAGGTAACCATTCTACTACACCTACCACTAAGATAGACAGGTAACCATTCTACTCTACCTACCACTAAGATATACCAGGTAACCATTCTACTCTACCTACCACTAAGATATACAGGTAACCATTCTACTACACCTACCACTAAGATATACCAGGTAAATATTCTACTACACCTACCACTAAGATATACCAGGTAAACATTCTACTACACCTACCACTAAGATATACCAGGTAACCATTCTACTACACCTACCACTAAGATATACAGGTAACCATTCTACTACACCTACCACTAAGATATACCAGGTAAATATTCTACTACACCTACCACTAAGATATACCAGGTAAACATTCTACTACACCTACCACTAATATATACCAGGTAAATATTCTACTACACCTACCACTAAGATATACCAGGTAACCATTCTACTACACCTACCACTAAGATATACCAGGTAACCATTCTACTACACCTACCACTAAGATATACCAGGTAACCATTCTACTACACCTACCACTAAGATATACCAGGTAACCATTCTACTACACCTACCACTAAGATATACCAGGTAACCATTCTACTACACCTACCACTGAGTTATACCAGGTAACCATTCTACTCTACCTACTACTAAGATATACAGGTAACCATTATACTACACCTACCACTGAGTTATACCAGGTAACCATTCTACTCTACCTACCACTAAGATATACCAGGTAACCATTCTACTACACGTACCACTAAGATATACCAGGTAACCATTCTACTCTACCTACCAATAAGATATACAGGTAAACATTCTACTCTACCTACCACTAAGATATACCAGGTAACCATTCTACTCTACCTACCACTAAGATATACAGGTAACCATTCTACTCTACCTACCACTAAGATATACCAGGTAACCATTCTACTACACCTACCACTAAGATATACAGGTAACCATTCTATCACACCTACCACTAAGATATACCAGGTATACCATTCTACTACACCTACCACTGAGTTATACCAGGCAACCATTCTACTACACCTACCACTAAGATATACCAGGTAACCATTCTATTACACCTACCACTAAGATATACCAGGTAACCATTCTACTACACCTACCACTAAGATATACCAGGTAACCATTCTACTACACCTACCACTGAGTTATACCAGGTAACCATTCTACTCTACCTACCACTAAGATATACCAGGTAACCATTCTACTACACCTACCACTAAGATATACCAGGTAACCATTCTACTACACCTACCACTGAGTTATACCAGGTAACCATTCTACTCTACCTACTACTAAGATATACAGGTAACCATTATACTACACCTACCACTGAGTTATACCAGGTAACCATTCTACTACACCTACCACTGAGTTATACCAGGCAACCATTCTACTACACCTACCACTAAGATATACAGGTAACCATTCTACTACACCTACCACTAAGATATACAGGTATACCATAATACTACACCTACCACTGAGTTATACCAGGCAACCATTCTACTACACCTACCACTAAGAAATACAGGTAACCATTCTACTACACCTACCACTAAGATATACAGGTAACCATTCTACTACACCTACCACTAAGATATACCAGGTAACCATTCTACTACACCTACCACTAAGATAGACAGGTAACCATTCTACTCTACCTACCACTAAGATATACCAGGTAACCATTCTACTCTACCTACCACTAAGATATACAGGTAACCATTCTACTACACCTACCACTAAGATATACCAGGTAAATATTCTACTACACCTACCACTAAGATATACCAGGTAAACATTCTACTACACCTACCACTAAGATATACCAGGTAACCATTCTACTACACCTACCACTAAGATATACAGGTAACCATTCTACTACACCTACCACTAAGATATACCAGGTAAATATTCTACTACACCTACCACTAAGATATACCAGGTAAACATTCTACTACACCTACCACTAAGATATACCAGGTAAATATTCTACTACACCTACCACTAAGATATACCAGGTAACCATTCTACTACACCTACCACTAAGATATACCAGGTAACCATTCTACTACACCTACCACTAAGATATACCAGGTAACCATTCTACTACACCTACCACTAAGATATACCAGGTAACCATTCTACTACACCTACCACTAAGATATACCAGGTAACCATTCTACTACACCTACCACTGAGTTATACCAGGTAACCATTCTACTCTACCTACTACTAAGATATACAGGTAACCATTATACTACACCTACCACTGAGTTATACCAGGTAACCATTCTACTCTACCTACCACTAAGATATACCAGGTAACCATTCTACTACACGTACCACTAAGATATACCAGGTAACCATTCTACTCTACCTACCAATAAGATATACAGGTAAACATTCTACTCTACCTACCACTAAGATATACCAGGTAACCATTCTACTCTACCTACCACTAAGATATACAGGTAACCATTCTACTCTACCTACCACTAAGATATACCAGGTAACCATTCTACTACACCTACCACTAAGATATACAGGTAACCATTCTATCACACCTACCACTAAGATATACCAGGTATACCATTCTACTACACCTACCACTGAGTTATACCAGGCAACCATTCTACTACACCTACCACTAAGATATACAGGTAACCATTCTATCACACCTACCACTAAGATATACCAGGTATACCATTCTACTACACCTACCACTGAGTTATACCAGGCAACCATTCTACTACACCTACCACTAAGATATACAGGTAACCATTCTACTACACCTACCACTAAGATATACAGGTAACCATTCTACTCTACCTACCACTAAGATATACCAGGTAACCATTATACTCTA
>NC_034180.2:1416977-1421670 GCF_002021735.2 Oncorhynchus kisutch | reverse complement strand
AACCAGAAAAGAGATATATTTGTGTCCTCTAGCGTGATGAGGATAAATGCAGAGCTTTCAGGACAGTCTTGTTTGTACATGGAACATTTCTCTCTGAAGGCTGCTGCAGTAAGATGGATGGTCGGGGAGATTGTTCCATCTGTTGACCTTAGAAGTCATGAAGAATTATGAGGCTTTGCTTCGTGTGTGCGTGTGTGTGTGTGCGTGTGTGCGTGTGTGTGTGCGTGTGTGTTAACCTCTCTCCCTGGCAGATAAGTCTGTTGTTCTTTCTTCTTTGTCAGTAGTTCAACATGCATGGAGTAAAATACACACACACACACACACACACACACACACACACACACACACACACGGCCCCCTTGAACTTTGCGACCTTTTGCCACATTTCAGGCTTCAAACATAAAGATATAAAACTGTATTTTTTTGTGAAGAATCAACAACAAGTGGGACACAATCATGAAGTGGAACGACATTTATTGGATATTTCAAACTGTTTTAACAAATCAAAAACTGAAAAATTGGGCGTGCAAAATTATTCAGCCCCTTTACTTTCAGTGCAGCAAACTCTCTCCAGAAGTTCAGTGAGGATCTCTGAATGATCCAATGTTGACCTAAATGACTAATGATGATAAATACAATCCACCTGTGTGTAATCAAGTCTCCGTATAAATGCACCTGCACTGTGATAGTCTCAGAGGTCCGTTAAAAGCGTTGGTTTTGCTCTGACATGCATTGTCAACTGTGGGACCTTATATACACAGGCCAATCAATTGAATTTACCACGTGGTTGTAGAAACATCTTAAGGAGCTCAATTTTGAGTTTCATAGCCTTTTCATAGGTCTGAATACTTATGTAATAAGGTATTTCAGTTTTAGATTATTCATAAATATGCACAAAAGAAATTGACCCCGTTTTCGCTTTTGTCATTATGGGGTATTGTGTGTAGATTGATGAGGAAAATAGGTAACTTTAATACATTTTTGAACAAGGCTGTACGTAAAAAAAAATTGGAAAAAGTGAAGGGGTGTGAATACTGTACGAATGCACTGTAAATTAGCGGATTTGGCTATTTCAGCCAAGCCCATTGCTGACAGGTGTATAAACTCTCCATAGACAAACATTGGCAGTAGAATGGCTTTCCTGAAGAGCTCAGTGATAGGATGCCACCTTCATAGGATCTCACCTTTCCAACAAGTCAGTTCGTCAAATTTCTGCCCTGCTAGAGCTGCCCCGGTCAACTGTAAGTGCTGTTATTTTGAAGTTGTAACATTTAGGAAAAACAATTTCTCATCTGCGAAGTGGTAGGCCACACAAGCTCACAGAATGGAACCACCGAGTGCTGAAGCGCGTAGCGCGTAAAAATAGTCTGTCCTCGGTTGCAATACTCATTGCCGAGTTCCAAACTACCTCTGGAAGCAGCATCAGCACAAGAATTGTTCGTCGGGAGCTTCATGAAATGGCTTCCATGGCCAAGCAGCTGAACACAAGCCTAAAATCACCATGCATAATGCCAAGCGTCGGCTGGAGTGGTGTAAAGTTTGCCGACTCTGGAGCAGTGGAAACGCGTTCTCTGGAGTGATGAATCACGCTTCACCATCTGGCAGTCCGACGGACAAATCTGTATTTGGAGGATACCAAGAGAACGCTACCTGCCCCAATGCATAGTGTCAACTGTAAAGTTTGGTGGACGAGGAATAATGGTCTGGGGCTGTTTTCCATGGTTTGGGCTAGGCCACTTAGTTCCAGTGAAGGGAAATCTTAACGCTACAGCATACAATGACATTCTAGACCAAGGGTGGGCAACTCCAGACCTCAGGGGTCTGATTGGTGTCACACTTCTTCTCCATCCCTAGCAAACACAGCTGATTAATCAAACTCCATTCTAAACTGAAGATCATGATTAGGTGATTATTGGAGACAGGTGTGTTAGCTGGGGCAAAACTATGACACCATCAGGCCCTCGAGGACTGGAGTTGTCCACCTTAGTGGACGATTCTGTGCTTCCAATTTTGTGGCAACAGTTTGTGGAAGGCCCTTTCCTGTTTCAGCATGACAATTCCCCTGTGCACAAAGCGAGGCCCTTACAGAAATGGTTTGTTGAGATTGATGTGGAAGAACTTGACTGGCCTGTACAGAGCCCTGACCTAAACCCCATCAAACACCTTTGGGATGAATTGGAATGCCGACTGCAAGCCAGGCCTAATCGCCCAACATCGGTGCCCGACCTCACTAACGTTCTTGTGGCTGAGTGGAAGCAGGTCCTGACAGCAATGTGCCAAGATCTAGTGGAAAGCCTTCCCAGAAGAGTGGAGGCTGTTATAGCAGGAAAGGGGGGACCAACTCCATATTAATGCCCATGATTTTGAGATATTTGACGAGTAGGTGTCCACATACTTCTGGTCATGTAGCGTAGTTTGGCAGGGTTTCAAGCAAGTGTGTGTGTGTGTGTTTTTGACCCAGCAAAATAGGCAAAATGCTTAACCTCCATTGCTATTAACTTTTTACTGTTTCCCAATTAGTGTCTTGAAAAACAGAACACTCGTCTTCGTGTGTGTGTGCGCGTGTGTGTGTAGCCTGTAGTAATGACAGGCTAAAGAGATTTTGTGCTCAAAATGTCTCTCCTCTCCCCTGTTGTTATGGTACATCTGGGATCAGGTAAACGATGGAGACTCACTTCGTCTGGTTTGCAGCCATGAGATAAGCTGGAAACAAGTTAAATGGCTATTGAATGGCTACGTATCTTTTTTTGTCCACTGCAGTTGTAGATGAAATACTCACTGGATGGATGGACGGAGTGTACGCAGTGCCTTCACACCCCTCGCTCTCTGATTGTTATTTCACCTCTTCTATTTCACCACTTAAACTTCGGTTTCATTCACCGCATGTACAGTCGTACTTTACTCTTTCTATATCTTCCACACATTGATTCATAACTATTGATCTTTTGATATACTGACCAAACACAAACTCGTTCCTGAATGCACCTATTAGCCGTCACACCGCGCTACTGCATAACAATGTCTACTCCTCCCAACAATTCATCTCTCTTTTCTAAATGTCCCCCCTGTAATGGCATTAAACGGTGCCAATATTGTCTTCTGTGTGTGATCGATTTAAGTGTAATTTGCAATGGCAGGTATACCCCAGACATTTCGTTTGCAATATGCACCAATATTGTTATTCTACTTAGCATGCTACGCTAAAACTGTGGTTGCATCCCCAGTGGTGCCCTATTCCCTTTATAGTGCACTACTTTAGACCCGAGCCCTATGGGTCCTGTAGGGAATAGGGTGCCATTTGGGATGTATACTCTGTTAATTTAAAGCGGCTATCCTGCAGACAGAATTAGAAGTCCAATTCCCGTCTCCTACCGCTATCTGTGTAATGATTCATTAGAGTGTATTTCCCAAGGGTGCAATAACTCACCCCCACAGTGTGTGACGTGAAAGCAGCCCTGTAATATTACACCATCTGATTGGGTCTATAAATGTCATGGAGCAGTCGGCGCAACGCAGGGCATGGCTCAGAGTAGAATGGCTCGTCTATGCAGTATTTCCTCAACAGACGTACGGCTATACACTGTGCGTATAGCCTTAAAACAAACACCCATGCTCGTAAACGAGACAAAACAGAGCCTCTCACTGTTAGCACAGCACACACAAGAACGTGTCCTCTACGCGTCTTCCACGCGACAATGCAGCTCGCCATTGTGTGTGTGTGTGTTTTGTAAAGTGGGTTAAGAATGCTAACTGAAGGTCAGTAGAGCTTTAAACCGAACAAAGCACCGCACAGTCAGACAGCAAAGGTTAATTACATGACATATGAGGACACCACACCACACTTTTCTCCCCACAGTCCTCCATCCCTTCTCCTCTTTTTTTTTACATCCTTTCTACTCTTCCCTCCATCTTTTCTCCTCGTCTCCCCAGTCCTTTATCTTCTTTTCTCATGCTTTCTCAATCCCTCCTTTCTCCTCTTCCCAGACTGGAGAACCCCATTTTAAAGATGATGTGGGTTGACTCAGGGCCTCCATCTTAGTTTCAAAAGGGACCCAGGGGCCCCCTCTGCAGGCCAGAGTCATCACCTTTCATTGATAAAACGTTAGATACAATAGTGTTGTTGTCTATCATGACATGTAGAAAAACAATGGCGACAGTATCTTGGTACAGGAGAATGAAACATGATGGTATAAAAACCTAATTCGAAGTCTACTGAGGCGCTAGCTAATTGAGCTGTTTGCTAACAATTTATCATGTTTAATTAAAAAAATCTAATTTTATTTGTCACAATCACTGAATACAACAGGTGTAGACTTAACAGTGAAATGCTTATGAGCCTTTCCCAATAATGCAGTTAATAATAATGTATGTTTTTTAAATGTATCACAAGGAATAAAACACACAATGATATGTACATGAACGCAGGGTAAAGTCACTTGGCATCAAGATAGATAATAATAAGAGTAAAATAAATAACAGAGTAGCAGCAGCAAAAGATGAGTGTAAAAGTGTGTGTATGTAGGTGTGTGTGTGTGTGTATGGTGGGTGGGTGAGTGTGCGTAGGGTCAGTGCAGATAGTCTGGGTAACCATTAATTAACTAAGAGTCTTTGGCCATTTTTGGGGTCTTCCACTGACACAGCCTGGTATAGAGGTCCTGGATGGCAGGGAGCTCGGACCCAGTGATGGACTGGG